>NC_142928.1:133906394-133953894 GCF_046866305.1 Octopus bimaculoides
TTCTGTATGCTATATATATATTTGCAATTTTCTGTATGTTATATATATTTTATTATTATTTATTATTATTAATATTATTATTATTATTATTATTATTATTAGTGTTGTTGTTATATTATTGAGTGAGAGAGCAGTGCATGCCATCACAGTAACATTGGGGTAAAATATACGAAGTCCAGTATACCCATCATGACTACCCGTCTGATAAGGGTACACCAGGCGCATGCATCACAACCATATGTGTGCGACATGGGGATTCCATATTAAGATAAACAACGCATGACCTTGCATGTGGAGCCCAGTTAGAATTCTCTTCAGGTCGAATAGCCATCCCGTTCAAAAGGTCACTGAATAAGGATTGTTTAAGGATATTGAACGAAACATCCATGTTTTCAAAGGAGAATTATCCAAACCCCAAAGAATTCCTCTCAACACATGACTATGATGGGTGTGTATATGTATGTATGTATGTATGTATGTATGTATGTATGTATGTATGTATGCATGTGCACGGTATTCACATGATGTTTGGATGTGTTTTGTGTGCACATGTGTATGTATGCGATTGTGGGTGTGGGGTGCATCTGTATGTGTGTGACTTAATAGCTGCTATAACACATTTCCCAGGCGCTAGCAGCATCCGATTCCAGAACTATGTCAATTTTTCATTTATACATACATATATATATATATATATGATAGGTTGATGCCTGTATATGTATAAACACACATATATATTTGTATCTATATATGAATGTGTGTGTGTGTGTGTGTGTGTGTGTGTGTGTGTGTGTGTGTGTGTGTTTGTGTGTGTGTATGTGTGTACGTATGTATGATTTTCCTTGTCATATGTTTATTTTCCTTTGCAGAATTCAAGCCGGTCAGTACAAAACTCTTTTGTTTAGATCAAGATAGCTCTTAATCTTGACATATGATTTAAGTAGCATTTCATTCAATTTCCTTGGGAAAATTCAAAGACTTCATTACTTCTAATTGTAATAACCAGCTTCCTTCACAGAAATGTTTTATAAATAATAAGCATTGAATGATGCCGGAAAATAGGATAAAATTTTTTTAATACAGTTTTAACGTTTTACTCATTACATATTCAAATAATAAAAGTGTAGGTATGATCATTTGCAAAGCATTCGCACCAAAAATATCCTCCGTAGGTTTTAATCTGGTGATTAGGAAATATTTAATCTCATATCGAAACCTTGTGTTACTCTATCGTTATCTATTTTACTTATACTATCCTTTGTAAAGCAGCTAAACGTATAAATCCTTTGACAAAGTTAATAACAGATGATATTGCCAAAAATGTGACAGAGCCAAATCCAAAACATTTAGTGATTCATTTCTTACATTGGCATAACGCCACTCTTATTCGTTCGTTTATACTCCCTTGTTTACTTTACTCGATGAGTTGTGAAATGAAAAGAGCTTCGTTAGTGAAAATCATTTCCTTAATATTCATTCTCTCGTGACTTAACCGAATATCAAATATGAAATTGGTTGAGAGATTTCCCAGCCGTGTTTTTATTCAGTGCAATGATGAAGCCTTGCATGTGTACTTTCTCCACTGTCCATTTCTCCGGCAAATATTTGTTCGCTTCTCTCATTGGTTCTGTGCATCCCAGCAGTGTGTGGGAGTGAGTGACGCTTGATACTGTTGCTATTCGTGTGTCTATGTATCAACTGGAGATCACAACTGTTTTAGTATTCACAAACAGAATTGCTCCTTCCTTCAATGCCATATACCAAAGAATCTCCAATTTCTTTCGGCCCACGCTGTAGAAACTTTCCCCATTCTCTGTTAACTATAACGCTACCACTGCAAATCGGTTGAAACTGCAATTACCTCACTAGCATAACTGTGAGAGGATGTGAAGCAGTGGTTCTTCCTGGGGAACGATTTTATAGGGGAAGCACTTTTGGATTTGTTGTATAAGTCCGTATATGTCTGGAAGGTCCGAGGTTGGGGAACTCAAGGGCTACACCATTTAAGCACCTTACCACTCCAATTAGACAGCAACTATTTTGCTTTACTACTCACTAAGACTTTGTTCTTTGCTTTCATGAGATTCTGCCCAATTAATTTCTAAAATAACTGGTCTGCTATTTTACAAAGTCTACCACCATCCAGGCAGGATTTGGTGAATCTAAATACAAACCTACGACAGCTCACCTCAGCAGCAAACACGATGCCTAACCATCTTCGTGCCTTTCACTATTCCATAAACTTTTCATATTTTAGCTCCTTCTTTCATATGTCCACACCATATTTTGACTTCTTAGCATATAGTTAACTCTACAATTAGAACGTTTTTTTTTATTAAATCCAACTAAGTCATAACGTTATTATAATATGGTTTGGAAACATGAGCGCTTCCTTCAGCTCCAACCGCATCTTCTAGTCATTAGCAGTATGTTTACGCTTCTTCGTTGTTCTTTCTCGCATCCCTTGTGGAAAATAATTTCTTGCTACTTGGTGTTGATTTTCATTACATTGACATTGCTGCAATGTCATTTTAGATCATAAACAGTGAAACAAGACTTAGTTATACTACCAAGTATAATCGGTAAGAGATGACTTCGAAGCTCTCAGAATATGATTCAAGCGGTGCATATCCTCAACTGCAATGACAAACAGTAGAGTAGCATCATTCAAGCGCAACTGCCACATACATACAAACATACATACATACATACATACATACATACATACATACATACACATAAATACACACGCGCACACTCACACACGCACGCTCATTTTTGCATATGTATATGCGTGTGTATGGTGTCGAGTCAATTATTCGACGGCAATTTGTCGTTGTTAATTTGTCCCCACTCGTTGGTCAATTTGTCGTCAGTCAATTCGTCGTTGTATTACATAGCTATTTTTTTCTTAGAATTTAAGATTGTGTGCAATTGCTTTCGGAAAAATAATTTTGGGGCTTGGATCATATTTTTCCATGACATTTTTTATAAGCAGGTTCATCTCTCTCTCTCTCTCTCTTTTTTTTTTTTTGGCTTGGTTCTTCTCCCTGCATAAACTTCTGCAGTTTTGTACTAGCAAACCTTTCCTCACATTTAATCACATCAATAAGTTTCCAAATATTTGAATGACTAATATTCACTGTGTTTTTCAGCGCGCTGTGGTAAGCTTGTAAACTATTTGTAGTACGAGCAATACCCGTCATACATCGATCCCAAACATTCCATATTGGTAATGTAAATGGAGGTTCAAGGCGTCGCCTCCTCTGTCCTCTTCCTCTAGGTCAGTGGTTCCCAACAGCGGTTCCCAACCCTTTTATTTAAATGAGTCTTCTCACGGACTCCTTTTAATATGCTTATCCTTATGAATGTATGTATATATGTAAGGGACGACCGTGCGAACTCATAAAAGGAGATATGGTGACGAATGGAAAAACAGAGGACTCCTTTTATTTAGACGCGTCACACGGTCGAACACAAAATATATATATCACGGAACAGTTCTCAAAGAGAAACTGGACCGAGACAAGTTTGGTTGCCGAGTTAAAGCTATTTATAACAAACTACTGGCTCACCAGATGGTAGAAATATACTCTATCACGTGACCTTATTAGGGGCCGTGATTGGTCAGTTTGCGTTCTGGCGGGAAAGGTTCGAAGAATTTGCCGATTCGAATAATAATCAGTCACGTGATGACAAGGAATGGGTTCTCTACTACGCTCGCATTTATTTATATTTAAATGAGAAGATTGTATGTAATGGCGATAGTAGTTTGTATCTAATGGCGGGAGGTAGTTTCACTACATATATATATATAGGTGAGAAAGTTGGTATGTGAAAGCACGTGGTTGGATGTATAAAAGATAATAAGAGTGAAAAAACTACAGAAGGCTTGTGTTACATGGTTAAAGTATATATTTAAATTATGTCAGAAAAATGTAAGAAAAATGTTATAAAAATGTTATAAAATCTTTTTGGTATATAAACATTGTATTCTGAGAAATAACCGGTTTCGTGTTGTCTTTTCAAATTTCTCTACTTCATTGTGTCGTGTTCGTTCCAGTCTGTGTATATATATATATATATATATATATATATATATATATATATATATATATATATATATATATATGAAATTTTGAATTTAGTTCACGGATCCCCAGTACTACCGTTGTGAACCACCAGGGTCTGCGGACTCCAGGTTAGGAGCCACTCCTCTAGGTGGTCCTATATAATTATTTTCAAAATAGGATACAATTGACTGTGGAATATCATCGTCATCTGCAAGTTGTTCATATCCATCTACAACGTCATCAACTGGCAGGAAGGCAAGGGCAAAAGAACACCGTATTTTTAGACTAAAACTGTCGTCTTCGTGATATCTGCATTTTAGTCCTTCTTGCACATGATATGTTATGCGACGATAACATAGATGACCAGTAATGAAAGACCACAACCGTATAAGATGAATAACAGAGATATTTATTGTAGCGTTAAAGATGTATGTCTGTGTGAGAGTGTGAATGCGACATATAAGAACATAATCAAAGACAGGCCGTCATACAAAGAAAAGTGTGTATGTGAGTGATACATGTGTGTGTATGTTATTACAGCAGAGAGAAAGAGTCAATAACACGTGAGCAATTATACCAGATCGTTAGTACACTATAGGAAAAGTTCTGTATGTGAAAGTGAGGAGAGGCTGAGTGTGGCAGTGCTGATCACTAGTTGTGATGTCGTGGCATCGATGCCGGGCCGTGTTTCTTGTTATACAGATGTTCGTCGCTGGCTGAGAATTTCTTGTCTGTTTAAGAACTCTTGTCTGTTTATTTACCGTGGTGAAGCTGAGTCACCTAACAGAATCGAAGAGAGAGATGTGCCGCGGTAGTTTGGTGTGGTGTACATAGTAAGTCGTGTTGACGCTGGTGGAGATTGATGCTCGGTCGTAGTAATCGTATAATCGTGTTGGTCATGACGATGATGCTGGATAGTAGTCGTAGACTCTTGTTGCTGATGTGGCGACGGCGGTGGTCATCGTTGGCTGGACGAAGCTGTTGAAGTGGTCGCTGGAACTGCTGCTACTGTCGTGTGGTACACGGAACAGTTCTCAAAGAGAAACTGGACCGAGACAAGTTTGGTTGCCGAGTTAAAGCTATTTATAACAAACTACTGGCTCACCAGATGGTAGAAATATACTCTATCACGTGACCTTATTAGGGGCCGTGATTGGTCAGTTTGCGTTCTGGCGGGAAAGGTTCGAAGAATTTGCCGATTCGAATAATAATCAGTCACGTGATGACAAGGAATGGGTTCTCTACTACGCTCGCATTTATTTATATTTAAATGAGAAGATTGTATGTAATGGCGATAGTAGTTTGTATCTAATGGCGGGAGGTAGTTTTACTACATATATATATATAGGTGAGAAAGTTGGTATGTGAAAGCACGTGGTTGGATGTATAAAAGATAATAAGAGTGAAAAAACTACAGAAGGCTTGTGTTACATGGTTAAAGTATATATTTAAATTATGTCAGAAAAATGTAAGAAAAATGTTATAAAAATGTTATAAAATCTTTTTGGTATATAAACATTGTATTTTGAGAAATAACCGGTTTCGTGTTGTCTTTTCAAATTTCTCTACTTCATTGTGTCGTGTTCGTTCCAGTCTGTGTATATATATATATATATATATATATATATATATATATATATATATATATATATATATATATATATATATATATATATATATATATATATGAAATTTTGAATTTAGTTCACGGATCCCCAGTACTACCGTTGTGAACCACCAGGGTCTGCGGACTCCAGGTTAGGAGCCACTCCTCTAGGTGGTCCTATATAATTATTTTCAAAATAGGATACAATTGACTGTGGAATATCATCGTCATCTGCAAGTTGTTCATATCCATCTACAACGTCATCAACTGGCAGGAAGGCAAGGGCAAAAGAACACCGTATTTTTAGACTAAAACTGTCGTCTTCGTGATATCTGCATTTTAGTCCTTCTTGCACAACATGCTTGTACACATTTTGTCCTAAATGAAACAAGCAGCATGCCAAATTCGACCCAGGAAATGATTCCAGAAATCCATTATGAGCTGCTTTTTCGAAATCCATAATTATATTATCAGGTCTCTCATTCTGCAGTAATTCATTTATTTTGGCAAAAAGTCTACTATAGGTCTTGACTTTTGTTAGAGAGCAATGCGAACAAACGAGGGGCATCAAAATTATCAAATTGAATGTGAAGTGTACATAACCGAAAAAATATACTGGAACAGCACTTAAATGTTTCGTCTGGTGCCCAGTTCTTGTGCTGTTTTAACTGTCGAAGTGCTTCGTCACTTGCTAATATTAGTATTCGTTTTGAATCTTCCGTTTCGTTGTAATACTGTAAAAAAGTTTCATCATTGTCGAGGTAGGAGTATTCACTTGGAATGAAAAAAACCAACATTTGTAAATGGGGTGGCAGGATAGTTGGAATCAACTTGTCTCCAACGTCTAATATTCCTGTTAAGCTGTGCAAACAGAGGTATTTGCGACAATGTACAGTCGTTTAAATTCTGAACTTCACTAGCGATAATTGAGCGAGGGGCATCACGAAATGAAATAGAGTTTACTTTAATATTTGAAACTATTATCCTTGCATTTACCTCTGCAGCAGTTGAAGCGTGATTATGGATCCCAATTTTCTTAAGCTCTTTATAATTTTCATGTTTGAAGTCACGTCTTGCACACACGATTTTCGCACCTCCAGTATATCTTCAATCCATCTGCTTATTTTTTGTGTATGTATAATTTTCTTGATCGACCACTTTGATTTTTCCTTTCTCTAAAGTTATGATCTTGCAAGTAGTCATGTTGATGGGTAGACGTATTGAATAAATTTAATTCGATTTGCTTGAAAATCTTCGTTCGCAAACTGTTCAGCGCAGATATTTGAGAGAGGATGCGGGTTAAAGAAAGGGAAAATATATCTTAAACTTGTTCTAAACTTTCCCTCGAAAATCACATTTAAGAGTATTTTGGGACGAATTGGCCAGCAACGAATTGATCGGGGACAAATTAATCGACGATGAAATAACTGGAGACGAATCGTCCTCGGACCGTGTATATGTATACGTGTACACACACACACACACACACACACACATATATATATCAATTTCATCAAACTGTGCTTTACTTAGGTTCATGTTTATAAAATGTTTTGGGGGAAATGAGGGGAGCATATTAATGATAATTAAGTGTGATGTTGTGTAAGCAGACAACAGAAATAGTTGGGAAGGAAGGAAAAATAGAGGAGAATGGGAGGAAAGTGTGAGATATGAGTTGACAGAAAGTTACGGAGAGGAAATCTATTTTGGCTTGATGGAGGAATTTTGTTATTATTCAGGGTTCAATTAAACACGAATGTAAAAGTGCAAATAGATGTAACATTATTGCCCGAGGTTACCGTGATCTTTTCGTAGGTTTTTCTTTCCACGGATAAACCTCCCTATTTCTTGGGAACTTTTCGTATTATTTTGAGTTTTTATTTTGTATATATCCCAAACGATTTTGATTCCTTTTGATCGTTGTCCCTACTTTTGTTTTTTTGACTTTGTTTCGCCCCCCACCCCACCTCGAAAAGAAAAACTCTACATTGTATTTGTCTCATCTGTGTTCAGCCCTGTGTGACTAATAAAGAAATTTATCTCTGTTACTTTTTTATCTTCCTCTTTTTCACTCTCTTACGACTTTACTTTGTTTTCCTCAGTAACAACTAATCGTTACATAGATATCACCATGTAATTCTCTCTCTCTCTCTCTCTCTCTCTCTCTCTCTCACACACACACACACACACACACACACACAACTTAACAGTTCCTCATGAAAATTTGCCACCGTCTGAAACAAAAGAAACATGTGCAGTAAAAAAAGGAGAGAAAGGAAGAAAAATAAACTATATCAAAGAGGGGTGAATGAAGAAGAAGGAACACTGTATTGTCTTGGTAGGACGCTATTCATCTATTTTTCTATCTCCCCGTCTCTCTCTCTTACAACCTTACTTTCATCATTTCTCCCTCTCTCTTTCTCATCACTTACTGTTCCTCAAAAAATTGTTGGTGTGTCTGAAGTTTGACATCAAAAGTTATTTAATTAATACTCATAATATCTATCACAAAAATACCGTGTTTACGTTTTGAGTGACAGAAACTTTACATGTTCTGTCATTCAAATCGCTTAACATCTTACATTTCTTGAAAACATGTTTTTACAATTCCTCTTTAATCTTAATAGCTTCAGATCAGTAGAAGACAATAATACTTTCCGTCTACAACATTGTGTAGCTTCTTTCCATCTTTTCTCTTTTTTCCTAAAAGTGTTTTCCTCTGTGGTATATCAGGAAAGCCACTGTGGTATATTTGGAAAGACACTTGCTTTTTTAATAAGTTGTTTCTGACTATAAAGCAAGGAAAAGATGTACCCTGCCTACAATATGTTCTGTACTAAATGCAAGTGTGCTCTGAGAGCTGAAGAAACAAATGAACAGAACTAACAAAAACCTCAAGCTAATACTGCCAGGAATGGATCTCACAGAAGACTTCAGATTGATAGTGAAAGTGACACTTGCTATAAACATGATGCTATCGGATAAGGTTTCTCTAGACAACTGGAAATGCCTGATAAATGACAGGTTCACCTTCAACAGAATGCTACCAAACAGGCTGCATACAGAAATCATGAAACTTCACAACAGTGCAAGGCCAGGCAGAAAACTCAGAGAGCAAGACAGGCAGAAGCTAGATTGTAGCCATACACGTATGAGCTGTGGACAGAAAATATGCTTGGCTATGATCCTGGACATGACCATGCTCCTGAAAAAAATAGTCTCAATTGATATCATATCCAAAATTTGTGACAAGAGTTTAGCCAAAATCTAAAAAGAAGAGATAAATGCAATGTGTTGTTACAATGGAAAAGTTAATCCACTAGAGCCTCTAAAACAATTTCTTATTGTCACTACTGAAGAATCCACACATTTTTTTAGGAACATCAGAAAATATAGCTTTGCTTTCAAAATGACTTTCTTTGGAGCCAACATCGTCAGAGAAAAGGAAAATAATACTAACAAGGGTAAACCTACCACAACATTGGCTCACTTCAGCTCTTCCCCAATAAATGGCTCTGATTTTTTAAGCTGTAATTTGTCGATGACTTAAAGAGACAGTCTCATAATAATCTCCCTAAGCACAAAGTTTGATTTTAATTTTTTTAACTTCAAAAAATGGTTGGTGCAAAAAAACAGAACAAAAGCAACTAAAAGAGTTTCAAACCTCTTAGAGTCTGCAGCCGTTTTGGCATTTCAAACTGTCATTGATGAACACAAAAGACTATCTGGAGAACGTACATATTATTTCAATGCAACTGAATGTCGTCATGTGCGGAGTGGCACACAGCCAAAGAGATATCATTCTGAAGTACAAAGGTACACTATCAAAACAACTATAAATGAGACATGCACACACACACACACACACACCAGCTGTATATCCTGTTGTTTGCTGGGTAATTTTCATAACAGAATGCCTTGGCGGACTTTCGGAATAGCACACCCACATAAGTTGGATTTTCTCCATTTTGACGGAGACTTTTCAAATTTTGATTTTACCACACCCTTATAAACGATTGGGGGAAGCTTTTTAGGAGAAAAAAAAGAAGTTTGAAAATGTATCAATCTACAACCCCCGCCACTTCCAGACCAATTTTGTACAATTTTTTTTTTTTACTCCTCACTTAAAATGATGGAAGAAGCCTTGAAGGTTAAAAAAAAAAAAAAATGAAATCAGCGATTACCTTTACAATCCCCACTCCCTTCATTTTCAAACAGAAAATAAAATGTAATTTAAAAACAATTATGAAATCTAAAAAATTTTTTCATTAACCTACCTCTTCCTCCATAAATCCTAAAATTTCAGCTTTTTTTCAAAATTTTTTTTTTTTTTTTTTTGTAGTTTTGAAATATGGACAATCTGAATTTGCAATTTGTTCCTGTTTATAATTTCAAAATAATTTCCTGACGAAAAAAGTGTGATATAAAGGAGTTTCAGCTGTTGTTTCTAGCACTTCCCACGACCACCTGGTACCTTTCTCATTTCTTTGTCACTATCACTTGTATCAATATTTTTCAATATTTTTCTCTCCATAAACACATTTTGTGGAATGCTGATTCAGTGGTTCAATACAGAGATTTAAGATAATTGAAATCTTTAAACTCCACCATGCACCAAGTGAGTCCATGTGTGTTTGTATGTGTGTGTGTGTGTATGTGCGATCGTGTGTGTAAGAAAAAATACTAATAGAAATGTATGCTATTAAAATAAATCATCTTTTACATACATTTTTAAAATCATCCTATTACCTTAATGAATTTTCTTACACATGCATATCACACACTGAGAAACACACATGCACACACAATGTGAATGATATACTTTTATAGAAAGTGAGAAAGTTTACCACAAGAAAATAATAGAGATAAACAGAGAGAGATCTTTTCTGTTGCTGTCACATATTTTGAAATTTTAAAATTAAGTGAAAATTTTCAAATTTGGTACAGTGATGTGCTTTTACACATGGAATTCAAGTTTGTGATTCATTTATACCAGAAAATATTTTTGAAAAATTTTACAAAGGTTTAAAGTTTGATCATTTTTACCCAATCAGAATACAGGATTTGTATCTGGTTTTTGATACCTTAGGTGAAGTTAATTCCAATATTGAAATTGAAGGTACCTTTAAGATAACATCTAGTAATAATACTGATTATAATGCTACTAATAACCTTGGTTTAACATCAAATTCTGAGAGTAAAGTTAATACTAATTCCTTTAACCACGAATGCTACATACTTGTGAATGTATGCCTTTGTAAGTCCAAAACCAAGCTTATGTGTCCTTCATAAAATCAGTGTTTAAGAAAGAATATAATACACCAATGTATGGTAATTGCAGGGGATCAAACATATTACTACATAGGTTCTCCTGCTACAAATTGGAAGTCTAGGTTACATGACCATTCTTCTTCACTTAAGTTAAGGATGAAATAAATGCATTTGGAATTTGAAAGACAGGAACATTAACTGTGATATAAATTGGTCCATTATTAATTATGCTCTATTGAACAATACCAGTAATTTTATATGTGATTCTTGCCTGGAGGAAATTTATAATATAATTACTTCAAAATTAGAATTATTAAATCGTAGAACCAGTCTTATGTTGAATTGTTCCCATTAATATAGAAAAAACATCTAAATATTTCAATAATAAATAATGCCTCCATTATAATTGCTTTTTCTATAATTTAACAAGCATAAATTTTCCAGATTTTTTAAGCATACATAAATAGCTAGATAACTAAATGTAGTGACACAAAATTTTTATGTTTATTTTTTATTCTTTCCTTATCTATTGACATCATAAACTTAAATTCTAAACTGGCTTTTCTTAGAATATTATATTTTTTCATAACATTCTTTTTTTGCATGTGTTCATGCATTGTAGATATTATTTCAGTTCACTTTGGATTTAACCTGTTTTGGATTACATTGATGACATTGTGTTAACATAATTTTTGGGGTACATTGGCTTCATTGGTATTTTGTACCTTTTTTCTATATTTAAATGAGCTGGCACAATAGAAATGATTGTGGGAAATGTATGGTGTAATCATCAAATAAATGTGTAATTTTTTTCCATTCTTGTTCAGGTTGTTACACACACACACACACACACACACACACACACACACACACACACACATGGTAAGAATGCTGGATGATAATTATGTAATCAATAAGCTTCATTCATTCAATAAGATTATTTTTTTTTTCAGCTCTGCAAATGCTTATGCGGTGAACACATGCAGCAACTAATTTGTTCACATAACAAAGTGACAAGTTCACCTAAATGACCTTGTTTCATGCAAAGCAAATGACCTATTAGAGTTCACTAATACTTATATTAGACATGCGTACATCATTTTTTTTTTTGTCAGAATGCTGTTATACAGACAGAATTAATTCCTTCAACATACTAACTTATTTCACATATGCTAGTGGAAAAAATAGATACACACTCAGAATCAGACATACACATGCACATTTATGCATGAGTATATGTGTTTGTGTGTGTGTGAATGTGCGTGTGTGTGTGTATGCATAATACCACAACCATCATCGTAATAATTTTTGATGTTTGCCCTTCAATTGTTGAGGCAGTATTCTATTCCCAGATGCTCTCCCTGCCACTAAGCCATTGTACATGTGTATGTATGCATGAATGCTTATATATACATCTGGTGGAGAAATACGGTAATCAGTTTGCACAGGAATGTGTCACACCCAATGTTTGGTATAGTAACATCATTGTCAACTGTTACATCATTGTCAACATCATTGTCAACTAAGTAACATCATTGTCAACTAAGGAGGTGCCTTAGAGAGTGACAGAAGAAATTACAAATGCTGGACTACATCATAAAATTTAAGGAAAGAATTGTAGTTCAATTAGTTTAGTCCTATTTAGCTACGTTGTCTCTATTTAGTGGAACGGGTTTTTTACTCTTGCAAGTTACATGAAGCTCACTTGTGCTGGACATGAAAAGTCATCCAGTACACACTGTAAATTGGTTGGTGTATGAGGAAGAACACTGAAACTTGGAAATCATGAAAAATTAGAGATTGGTGCACAAAGCAGTATTTAGATGCATTGCATTCTGTCAAACTGTCTAACTCAAGCCAGCATAACAGGTAGATGCTTAAAAATGATGTTGGTGATGATGATGATAATGATGATATATACATATATACGCATGTGCACATGTGTGTGTGTGTCTGTGTGCACACATGCACGTGTGTGTCCTTGTCTTGACATTACATGATAGTTGTAAACAAGTGTTTACCATTACACAAGCTACATCATTCATATTCAATCTTCCATGAAAACATGTCTGGCTGTGGCCATTGATGAACATTACCCTGTTTGATCACAGGAAAGGAATGCAGCCATAGAAAATCTGCATCATTGAATTTTAACTGACCCATGCAAGCATGGAAAAGTGGATGTTAATATGATGATGATTATGATGATGATAAACGTGTGTGTGTGTGTGCGCACACACACATACATTCATATATAAATATGATGGTTAATTCTGTCAATTCTGATGTATGAGAATTTGAAGGAACAGATGAAAAAAAAAAAGAAGGAAGTATTAAAAATAAAAGAATCTGCATCTAGTTGTGATGGATGTGCGAATGTGATTCGAGTCTAGGAATGGATTTTGATATGAAGTCACAATGAGAACAATGATGATTTTGAGTTTACCTGGGATTGGACAAATGGGTCTGTTGATTGCAGGATATAATTCTGTTCTTTATATATATATATATATATATATATATATATATATATGAAAAAAGAACATGGGCATTGTTTTGGTACTCCTTTATTTTGTTGGTTATATACATCATCATCATTTAACGTCTGTTGTCCATGCTGGCATGGGTTGGACAGTTGACCAGGGCTGGCAAGCTGGAAGGCTGCACCAGACTCCAGTCTGATTTGGCATGGTTACTTCAGCTGGATGTCCTTCCTAATGCAAACCACTCTAAGAGTGTAATGGGTGCTTTTACATGCCACCAGCCATTTGCGTGACACCAGTATCTGTCACAACTGCAATTTTACTTGGCTTGATGGGTCTTTTTCTCAAGCACGACATAATGCCAAAAGTCTCGGTCATTGCCTCAGTGAGGCCCAACACTCGAAAGGAGCTTTTCATGTGCCACTGGCATCAGCACTTTGCCTTCATGAGGTCCAATGCATGAAAGGTGCTTTTTACATGCCACTGGCATGGGTGCCAGTTATGACATCAGTATCAATCACAACTATGATTTCTCTTGGCTTGACAGTTCTTCTCAAGTACAGCATATCACCAAAGGTCTTGGTCACTAGTCATTGCCTCTGTGAGGCCCAGTATTCAGCAATACAATATCACGCTATAGATGCAACCAGTAGATGGAACCAGTAGATGCACCCATATAGGACCAGTATGAAAAGCCAACTTATCATCAGACAGATAAAGGGGAAATACTTGCTGAATATCAACTGACCCTCAAATATGACAAATGTGACACCTGACCCTCAAATATGAATGACCTTTGTGTACAAGTGACAGTGGGAAATAAATGCAATTAAAATTAGAGCCAAAATCTGAATGGTTTAATCGCTGTTTGTCAAATGTATCCAATTATGTGTATATGTGTGTGTGTATGTGTATTTGTGTGCGTGTATGTGTGTGTGTGTGTGTGTATATTTCTCTCTCTCTATACACACACACATACATGTATAAGTGTATGTGTGTGTATATAAATATATATATATGTGTGTGTGTGTGTGTGTGTGTGTGTGTGTGTATATATATAAATATATATATATATTATAATAATAATGATAATGATGATGATGATGATGATAATCCTTTCTACTATAGGTACAAGGCCTGAAATTTTGTAGGGAGGAAGCTAGTTGATTACATCAACCCAGTACTTGACTGGTACTCATTTTATCGACCCTGAAAGGATGAAAGGCAAAGTTGACCTCGACGGAATTTGAACTCAGAACATAAAGACGGATGAAATGCCACTAAACATTTCGTCCAGTATACTAACAATTATGCCAGCTTGCTGCCTTAATAATAGTAGTAGTAATAATAATAATAATAATAATAATAATAATAATCCTTTCTATTATAAGCACAAGGCCTGAAATTTGGGGAAGGGGGATAGTCGATCACATCAACCCCTGTATTCAACTGGTACTTAATTTATCGACCTTGAAAGGATGAAAGGTAAAGTTGACCTTGGTGGAATTTGAACTCAGAATGTAGCGACGGGTGAAATACCACTAAGGATTTTGTTCAGTGTGCTAACAATTCTGCCAGCTCGCCGCCTTATAATAATAATAATAATAATAACAACAACAACAACGACAGAAGCAGTATTAATATGAAAAAGCAATTTTTTATCCAACTTAATATGGATATAAAGATTGGTTAATAATGAACAATGGATTATTTACAGTGAGAGGACCTCTCATATAGATGTATGCTGCATAAAAGCACTCACATATATATTGTTGGCAGATGAGAATTGTCTACTAAACTGCAGGCAATGGAATTGTCAGATCATGTGATTTCAACCTGCCTGGTCTCTACAATGGCAGACATCCAGTGGTGGCATAACAGCTGAATCTCACTGTGAATGATATATATATATATATATAATTTTAGTGTCTTTTCAGGCACAGATGTTTCAAATAGCCATGGCTGTGTGGTAAGTAGCTTGCTTACCAACCACATGGTTCCAGGTTCATTCCCACTGCGCGGCACCTTGGGCAAGTGTCTTCTACTATAGCCTCGGGCCGACCAAAGCCTTGTGAGTGGATTTGGTAGACGGAAACTGAAAGAAGCCCGTCGTATATATGTATATATATATATGTATGTGTGTTTGTGTGTCTGTGTTTGTCCCCCCACCATCGCTTGACAACCGATGCTGGTGTATTTATGTCCCCGTAACTTAGCGGTTCGGCACAAAGTGACTGATAGAATAAGTACTAGGCTTACAAAGAATAAGTTCTGGGGTCGATTTGCTCGACTAAAGGCGGTGCTCCAGCATGGCCGCAGTCAAATGACTGAAATTAATAAAAGAGTAAAAGAGTGACAGAAGCAGTATTAATAGCTAAAGGCGATATTTATATTCAACTTAACAAGGATGCTTCATTAGAACAATGAATACTGTTTTATCTACCTTGGAAGACCTCTCATATGGATTCATGGTGCACAAAAGCAGTCATATTTATATTATTATTATAGCAGATGGTTCTCATCTGCCTATAATATAAATATGAGTGCTTTTATGCACCATGCATCCATATGAGAGTTCCTCTTGAGGTAAATAACACAGTATTCATTGCTCTAGCAAACAACCATATTAAGTTGGATATCAATATCTATAAAACACAAGATGTTTGTGTGTGTGTGTACGTGATGTGGGTTATGCACGTCCACAAATTAGCACGCATGTCGCTCCAATTTTAGGAGGACATTGTTCATGACCCTATCTGTGTTTTTGTCAACTTTTTCTCACAGAGGCACCCGCGTATAGCTGTAAAAATCGATAAACTTTTACCAATTTTGAAGTTTGTTGACATGGCGAAGTCAATTCTGTGCGTACGCGCGTGAAGGAGAGAGAGAGAAAGAAAGAAAGACAGGGAGAAAGAAAGAAAGAGAGAGAAAGAAAGAAAGACAGGGAGAAAGAAAGAAAGAGAGAGAAAGAAAGAAAGAGAGAGAGAAAGAAAGAAATAGTGTGTTTGTGAGAAGGGGAGAAACAGAGTGTTTGCCAAGCGTCTAAAAAAAAAAATGAAAAAGTGGAAGAGGGAGACAAAGCGGCTAAGGAAAAAAAATTTCTCTCACCAAGACGGCGTCTAACAAAAACAAAAAAAAGGAACGAACAAGTGGAAGAGGGAGACAAAAGCGTATTACGAAAGAAAATGTAGCTAAGGAAGACAGAGTAAAATGCATTTTTTTTCTTAAACATGAGATATAGTTTCAAATATAAGATGTTTTTGAAAGACACTATATTCTATAATAAGATTATATATACTTTCTCACACAACAATTCAAATATATTTATTTTAAATCATTTATTTATTTTAAATCGTTCATCTTTCTCCCCCCCCTCTCACTCTCACACATACGCACATATACTACTTTGGGAGCGAAAGAGTTTTGTTTATATTTCACAACTATGAAACAAAAACGTATGTAACAATTTCTCAGTCACCCCACCCCCCAACCCGTTTTTCGGACCACAAAAAGGGTTTGGTAATTTTTCAGATTAACACCCGCACGATTTCCACTAGGGTGTTATGGTTAGGATTAGGATTAGGGTTAGGGTTACGGTTTTATGGTCAGAGTTAGGGCTAGGGTTTAGGGTTAGGGTTAAAGTTAACATAGAAGGGACAGGCTCCTTATTTTATGGTTAAGGTTGTTGGTAAGCTTTCCTAAGTTACTCCAATCCAGATCCCCAATGCAAACCTTCAGATCAACCTTCTCCTATGCAGATCTCTAATGCAACATTTAAAAAATGAGTCAATAAGTGAAAATAACCAATAAACTGATTCCTTATGGGATTTCCCAATCAAATTGCCAGCAAACCATTTTCAGCCAAACCAATTTCAACGGATTTCGCTCAAATCTGATGTCGATGTTACTTATTTTGGTTTGAAATAAAGGACTTAATCATTTAATAATCCTAACTTAATCCCGAGCAGCGCCGGGTTATACTGCTAGTATATATATATATATATATATATATATATATATATATATATATATATATATATATATATATATATATATATATATTAATTTATGTATATATTAATATTATCTTGGTTGAAAAACTTTGATAATGCAAATATGTTAATAATTACCAGGGTAGCAAAAATCACACAAAAACTGGGATATTATGCCCTGTTAATGAGTAGAAATTCCATGTAATCTTAGCATTCAGCACAAGTCTTGCATTTGTAATATGGTTCCCTGACGATGAAATTATGTGTATATTCCAGCATCTCTCACTTCTTTGGAGTAGAGTGCACATAATTTTTGAAACATGTGTAGGAATTAAAGGAACTTATTGATTATATGCGATTTGCTCCATTTATTATTATTCTTTATATATATATATATATATACACACAACGAAAAGCACTCGTGCAGTGCCACATAAAAGCACCTGTGTGGTGCCACATAAAAGCACCCAACACACTCTGTAATGTGGTTGGTGTTAGGAAGGGTATCCACCCATAGAAACCATGCCAAATCAGATAGGAACCTGGTGCAGCTCCCCAACTTGCCAGCTTTTGTCAAACCATCCAACCCATGCAAGCATGGACAATGGATGATGAGGATGATGATGATGTGTGTGTGTGTGTATATTATAAAATCTGGTAATTAGTCATATATTAATTAATATCGAATAATTATCAGGAGGCCAGCACAACTAAAGAATCAAAGAGATTCAGAAATATTATCTGCAATCTCAGGGCATTAAGGTACATTTTAAAAAATAACGTCGACCACTAATGTGGACAGTTAATGCGCTAGAAATAGATCACATCTTGTGTCTATTAAGACCTAAATTGTTCTCAACATGAAATATAGCAGCATACAAATCAGGCTGATGAGGAATAGACAAATGGTAAGAATTTGTTAAATCCGAAACTAGTTCCTGCTTAATAATGCTTTTTTAGGTGATTTTAAATGTCTTGCCCGCTCACGTTTTTGGTATGCTGCTATATTTCATGTTGAGAACAATTTAGGTCTTAATAGACACAAGATGTGATCTATTTCTAGTGCATTAACTGTCCACGTTATTTATATATATATATATATATATATATATATATAGAGAGAGAGAGAGAGAGTGAGAGATATCAAGTTATATTAGTTGTACGGTGCCAGTACAAGCTGGCTGGTCTTGACTTCACTTATGTGGATACTTTAATAATGATATGAAGTTTATTATATTTGTCTTGAGTCAAAAATTCTGGTACCTTGTACCATTTCTTAGCATAACACATAATACACATACATTCACACACACACACACAAGGCCAACTACTGACTGAAACACATGAAGTGGCACCTGAGGTCACTCCATGTGCTCCTCAGCCTATAAATAATGCTTCAAAATACCTTTGAAATTAGATAGTACCATTCATCTTGCCAAACTGATCAAATGAGAACCGGTATTAAGGAAGAATAGGAAAATATTAGATTTATAAGCCCTAAAATTCACTTCATAATCGCCCACGGTCATATGGCATAGTGGTTAAGAGCGCGAGCTACTAACCCCAAGATTTAGTGACCTGAAATAATAATAATAATAATAATAATAATAATAACAAGATTGAAAAATACCTTAGGAATGAGAACTCAGGTTCAAAATTTCCCTGAGACACCAGATGAAGGCTGGAGAGTATATCAGCCGAAACGTGTTAACAACAAACAAGATGAGGACAAATATCCGTTGAATGTAAATAATGTAAATAATGCACATAATTCCTCTTAAATATAGAACTAAAAGAAGCTTGTTGTGTATATATGTGTGTGTGTGTGTGTCTGTGTTAGTCCCCCCCACTATCGCCTGATAACTGATGCTGATGTGTTTATGTACCCGTAACCTAGCAGTTCGGCAAAAGAGACTGATAGAATAAGTACTAGGCTTACAAAGAATAAGTCCTGGGGTTGATTTGTTCAACTAAAGGTGGTGCTCCAGCATGGTTGCAATCAAATGACTGAAACAAGTAAAAGAAAAAAAAAACAATAAAAGAATATATATATATATATATATATATATATATATATATATTTAGGCGTAGGAGTGGCTGTGTGGTAAGTAGCTTGCTTACCAACCACATGGTCCCGGGTTCAGTCCCACTGCGTGGCATCTTGGGCAAGTGTCTTCTACTATAGCCTCGGGCCGACCAAAGCCTTGTGAGTGGATTTGGTAGACGGAAACTGAAAGAAGCCTGTCGTATATATGTATATATATATATGTGTGTGTGTGTATGTGTTTGTATGTCTGTGTTTGTCCCCCAACATCGCTTGACAACCGATGCTGGTGTGTTCATGTCCCCGTAACTTAGCGGTTCGGCAAAAGAGACCGATAGAATAAGTACTAGGTTTCCAAAGAATAAGTCCTGGGGTCGATTTGCTCGACTAAAGGCGGTGCTCCAGCATGGCCACAGTCAAAAAACTGAAACAAGTAAAAGAGTAAAAGAGTATATATATATATATATATATATATATATATATATATACATATATATATATGATTATATGTATTTATTTTCTCTTAGTTAACAATTAACACTGAGAAAATAAATTGGTTAACAGATACCTGGGTAGCAAATCTCACAAAATAATATTGGTGTGACTCCTGTTTACAAGGTAGAAACTCCCTGTTAGATTGAGGTATTTTGAATAAATATAAAATATAATAAATGGAGTTATACACATGTGTTAAATGATTTCTTTTATTTCAGACATATGTTTCAAAGATTTATAATTGGTACATTCCAAAGGAATGAGTGATGTTGATAAAGATGTAATCTTCTCTTCAGGGAAATTCATAAGAACCAACTTAACCGTAAGACATTATTACCAAATGTGACAACTGCGAGTAGACAAGATTGCTACATATCTTATTTGAAAAAAACCATTGGAAAATGCAACGCTACGAGACAGTATGTTGGGTGAGAAAGGAAGAAAAGATGGGAAAAAGAGAAAATTAGAATCTGGAATGGAAAGTAAATAAAAAGATTCTAGACCAAATTAAAAGTGAGAGAAAAATATTTTATGTGTAATGGAAATGCAAAAGGGAAATAATCTTGTATTTATACTTGTAATGTTGACATATATATGTATATATATATATATATATATATATATATATATATATATATATATATATATATACACACACACGATGAACGTATATAAATAACATTGCTTTTACCTTTATTACCATACGTTCATCGTATGGTGCAAGAGGGTGCTGAAAAACCACAACATCCTAACTACTGAGCTATGGACTTTCACTATGAGGGCATCCCTGTATCACACTTAAAGTATATACACTGTTGATAGGCTAGTTACTGTGATATTTGTCCTGAGATAACATCTTTATGGATGTACTATCATCTGAGCATGTGACTAGCAGCAAGTATGTACCACTGAAAAAGCCCCATATAGCTTAAATACACCTGGCATTCTCCCTGGCTACTGCTAGGGTGGATTTTTGTCTCCCTCCAATAATTATTGTTTCTAATACAGTTTGTCCATAAGAGATGTTATGTCAGGATAAATGCTGCTGTAACTGGCCCATCAACAGTGTATATCCCTTAGGTATGATATACAGATGTATATCCTTAGCTATCAAATTTTTACTGCCAGCATACTTCAACACATTCAGTACCGCTCCTGTCACTACAAACACTACTTCCATTACCACTGCCACCATCAGCACCACTACCAACACCTCCGCAAAAACCAGCAATTATTATGAACCAACAAAGCATTATTTACAAGGCTGAGAAATAGCAACCGTTTTCTTTGAAATTGTTCCCTACTCCCTAAAAGTTTGGGAAAGTCACTTGAAGGTCTTATTATAGCATTCAAACTATAACCAGTCACAGCTGAGCTGGGACTAATCAACCATGGCAACAACAGATGTTAATTACAGGACAAAATTTGACAGGTGCATTTCAATAAGTTTCTTCCTTCAATTACAGTGTAACAGGTATGATACAAAATATTTGAAACAAATTAAAAATATATACAAATAATCTATGTGGGATAGTGCAATGTATTTGAAGAGTGCTGAACCAATGAATTAGCTATGCTTGCAAACACTGAAATGAAAAACAGTCAGCAAGTCTGCACTTTTTGCAATTAAGGAAAACCATCTTTGTGAGTGTGTATGGAAAAGTATTTGGGTACAATGTGAGATACATGTAGATATTCTATATGTAAGAAGAGTCTTAGAGTCAAAAGTCAACTTCAAACCTGCACACATACATACATACATATTTATTTACACACATACACGTTTTCTACTTCACAATTTTAGATTGTTAAAATCCCATTGTTTTATATACATTTATAACATTGATGAACAAAAAATTGTTGAGACTAGTTTGCTATGATACAGTTCTATATTTAAGAGATGAGGAATTATGTACATTATTTACATTCGACGGATATTTGTCCTCATCTTGTTTGTTGTTAAAACAATGTTTCGGCTGATATACCCTCCAGCCTTCTTCAAGTGTCTTGGGGGAAATTTCGAACCTGGGTTCTCATTCCTAAGGTATTTTTTGATGTTATTATTATTGTTGTTCGGGTCACTGCTTGGAATCTTAGGGTTAGTAGCCCACGCTCTTAACTACTATGCCATATGCCAGTGGACAATTATGGAGTGAATTTTAGGGCTTATAAATCTAATATTTTTCTATCCTTCCTTAATGCCGGTTCCCATATGCTGTTCATATCTGTACTTGGTCTACTTAGGAGGTTGAAGTGTCCTAGCATATGTGCTGCTTCTTTTAGTTTCCATATTTTCGAGTGGTGTTCTCTGTCTATTATTTTAACTTATCCCACAGGGAGAGGTGGTCTCCATTTTTCCATACATAATCAGCTATACTCGGTTTATCAATATCTCCTCATGTCACAGCTTTGCGATGTTTGTCTACCCTTATTTTGAGGGGGTGGCCTGTTTTGCCTTTGTATAACCTACCACAGCTGCATGGGATGGAGTGCACGCAGTTTTTTGTCATATTCTCTTCTATTGGTGGTTTTACTCGAAGGAGATATTTGCAAAATGTTGTATTACTCTTGAATACTGTCCTGATGTCATATGGGCCGCATATCTTTTGTATCTTTACAGAGAGGCTTTCACATAGGGTAGACAGATTGTGGACAGTTTTTTGGCCTCATCCTCTCTCTTCTTCATAATTGGAGTGGGTAGTATACTTTTGGGGTAATTGTTGCTTAACAGATCGTTACTGAGCTTGATCATTTCTTCATGGTGTGTATCACGATTGCTACTTATATTCTTTGCACAATATTTTAGGCACTGAGCAATCCCTCTCTTTACACTGTATGGATGGTGGGAATTGAATTCAATGTCACCAGACCCTATCCACATGTACACATTTACACACTCTCACATACACACACACACCTTCGTTTTGGGATCACCAATACTTTATTATCTCCCCTTCTTCCTAGCTCTCCTGTGTAACTACCTTTGTCCAGCCAGCTGTCATGATTGAGTGCTAGCTTCAAAAGTTTTTTTATTCTCTCTCTGTTTATTTCCTCACATTCCTTTCTGTTGAAGAGCGTAGGCTTGAAATGTAAAAGATTTTCTCACCGTCCCGAGCATTAAACTAATACACCTGTTTGTTGTTTATATACCTGTCTTCGTCTTTTGTTTTTCTGTAAATTTCAACCATACATACATGCATATACACACACATATATACATATATAATATACATACATATTTATATGTATGTGTGGTCCATTGGGCAAGTGTCTTCTATGATTGCTTTGGGCTGACTAAAGCCTTGTGAGTGGACTTAGTAGACAGAAACTGAAAGAAACCTGAAGTAGATGTGTGTGTCGCCTTGTCTTGACATTGCATGATAGTTGTAAATGAGTGTCACTGTCATACAAGCAGGGTTATTTTATTGCAAACAATATTCCGTGTAAGCATATTCTGGCTATAGGAAAATAATAGGTTGCTTGAATACATCATGTGTTTACATTCTTATTTAACTTACAGTGAGGCTTTAGAGTATTTAAATACATGTGTATGTGTGTGCGTACACACATACTTTAATTTATTCTTTTTTAACATTGGCACAAGGCCACAAATTTGTGAAAGAGAGGATATGTTAATAGTCTGCTGAAGTGAACAGGTATGTGCTATCAAGTAATATTCCTTTGCGAGTGACGGCTATGGTTTAAATATATATGTGTACATGTGTGTGTGTGAGTGTGGTTACACAAGAAAAATGTTGATAGTGACTTTGAAATTTTGACTTACTTGCCATTCTCAGACAACTGTCTGGCATTGGCAAGTAAGGTAAAACTTCAGAGTCACTGTCAAAAACTTTCATTGTGAGACATAGGTGTGACTGTGTGGTACGAAGCTT
Source organism: Octopus bimaculoides (assembly GCF_046866305.1). Taxonomy (NCBI): domain Eukaryota; kingdom Metazoa; phylum Mollusca; class Cephalopoda; order Octopoda; family Octopodidae; genus Octopus; species Octopus bimaculoides. The sequence goes on from NC_142928.1 coordinate 133,930,252, forward strand.
GTTTCACAACCACATGGTTCTGGGTTCAATCCCCCTGTGTGGCACCTTGGGCAGGTGTCTTCTACTATAGCCTCAGGCTGACTAAAACCTTGTGAGTGGATTTAGTAGACGGAAACTGAAAGAAGACCATCATATGTGTGTGTGTCTTTGTGTTGCTATCCTCCACCACTGCCTAACAAATGGTGTTAGTATGCTTATATCATGTAACCTAGCAGTTACATGATATATCATGTAACTACATGATAGATCAATATAAATACATGATAGATCAATAGAATAAGTATCAAACTTAAAAAAAAAAAAAAGTACTGGTGTCAATTTATTTGACCAAAAATTCTTCAAGGCAGTGCCTCAACAGGGCCACAATCTAATGAACGATACAAGCAAAAGATAAAAAGAGTATTGAGTAATCATGCCATCTGATGTTCAACTGTTTCCATAAATATGACTTTACATAACAGATATTAATATATATATATATATATATATATATATATGTAAAGGTAAAGGTTAATTAGTGTAGTTACCAATTGTAACGGGTAAGATTGATTAGGTATACAATATTATGAAATGTCGGAGTCAGCAGTTGTAATGATAAAAATTTGTTGTTTGTTTCCTCTTCATTGTTTAGTAGTAATTACAGAGAGAGATAGAATGATGTTGTAAGAGAACAGAATTAGAGCTAGTGAAAGTTGTAGGGTTGTGGGACGTTGTCTCACAGTTGCTGACAGTAAATTTCATTTCTCTCGCTGACCATTGTCTTAGTAGTTGCATTCCTTGTGATCATGATTATAGCAGTCCGTTCCCTAACTAATAGAGTTGTCACGAGCCGCCTCACTCCGTTGTCGCCAAGTGACTGACTGATTTTTGCTTGGGGTGTTCTTGCTTTTATAACTATCCAGAAGGATAGACATATCATTGAGAACAATAGATTTAGTTGGTGGTCTTGTTATTTCTATTCTAGCTTTTGGTGAAGTAGAAGAGGTTAGAAAGGGTCAAGTGGTGAAGACATTATTTCGGCCTAGCTAAAGGCATCTGGAAAATGTAAAACTGCTGTCAGAGAAAAACCATTGTTCCACCGTGGGAAGTTCTGTTGCACTGTTAATTTAAATTTGGCTATGGTGGATCGAATCCACTTCATGCATGTAAGATCCACTACATCTATATATATATATATATATATATATATATGTGTGTGTGTGTATGTGTGTGTGTAGCATAGTTTTGCAGATTGTTTTATGTGTCTATATAGTCATGAAGGGACATAGACACAGTCTTGACCCTTTCAGCCTCTATGTAATCATAGACACAGTCTTAACCCTTTCATTCTTGGCCCTGCAGAACATTAACCTTTTTGATACCAACCTGCCTATGACTGCTCCTGGTTGTATGATACAGCTTCTTATTGTAAAGTGATCTATGCGCGTGGGCTGAAAAGTTCATAGGTTGACTATGAAGGAGTGATAAGCTGTTTAATCACCTTCCCTATTCTGCTGATTAAGCCCCATCTGACTATCATCTGTTCCTCAAGATGAAGAAACACTTGGCTGGGAACCAGTATCACAGGGATGATGACATCATATTTACTGCATATAGCTTTTTTGAGCAACAGAATGAAAGCTTTTTTATCAGTGGGATCCAAGCACTGAAACACGGCTGGAAGAAGTGTGTGGGCTGCAAGGGAGACTATGTCGAAAAATAAAGCTCATGCCGGTGGCACATAAAAAAGCACAATTCGAGTGTGTCTGATGCCAGTGCTGCCTGACTGGCACCCATTCCAGTGGCATGTAGAAAGCACCATTTGAGTGTGGTTGATGCCAGTGCCACCTGACCAGCTCCTGTGCTGGTGGCACATAAAAAGCATCTGCTGCACTCTCAGAGTGGTTGGCATTAGGAAGGGTATCCAGCTGTAGAAACCTTGCCAGATCAGATTGGAGCCTGGTGCAGCCTCATGGCTTGCCAGTCCTCAGTCAAGCCATCCAACCCAGGCCAGCATGGAAAGTAGACATTAAACGATGATGATGATGATGATGATGATTCCATGAGAGTATCTTGGTCAATTTATGTAATACTTTTTAGCTGACCCTTGAAGATTAAAACCTCTCAAAATTATATGAAAATTTATGTTCCAAACACCAGTTTAATAATAACAAAATCATTTTCTAAATTCTTTATTATATTCAGAATTAAGTGGAACAAAAATAGTGTATTTCAACAGAAACAAAAGGGTACACTAGCATTCCTTAAGTACTCATTTTTGGTAAGTAAACTGGAGGAACATGAATTGAAATGCTTTGGTTAGGGACACATTAAACTATCTGGTCCAGGAATTGAACCTATGACCTTATGATCATGAAAAAACCATGTAGTTGAGAAGCAAACTTCTTACTACACAGCCACACCTAATATATTCCTTTACACAAGTGAACATCAAATCTGAAACATCATGTGACTTGGGTGCATGAGATAACATTGCAGCTTGTGTATGAAACTGCAGCATAGTTTGTACATTGTCATGCAAGCTTTAGTTAAGTCTGGGTATGACTATAAACTACATCTGGTAGCGGGACCCTGGGACTCTGGTTTTAGGGTATGAGGAGTGTGGAACCACCTCTTAGCCACTATTGTTCCCAGGTTTACTCTGGCTTGGAGTGGCAGCACCTGTAAGTGTCCCAGCTCTGGGTTAACTAGCAACCAACCCCTTGCAACTGGGGTGGGGGATATCAGTAGGATGCAGTTGCTGTATTCCTTGCATGGTGTGAGAGGCGACTAAAAGGGGCAGGAGTGAGGGGACTGGGAATTCTCTCCTAGTAAATCCATATTCCTAAAAAGACAGCAAGAAAAAAAAAATGTGCTAGGAAATGAATGGAATACCTGGTGTGTGTCTTGTTGTGGCTACCCCCTCCTAAAAATATCAGGAATAGGCCTGGGTATATGTATATGTATGTGTTAGCAGATTTAAGATAAGAATGAGATGATTGGATATGTGTGTTTGGATGTTGATGATTTGGCTGTTATTTTCAGTAGATTAAGTAACCATATATCCTCTGTCGGTTTCTGTAGGTCATTTCACTAACCCTATAGTTTATGAGTGGAGAACAATGGCTCTCTGTGGGTCACTTTCAAAAGAGTCCACATTTACCTTCAAGCAGTAATCTGCATTGAAGAATTTCCTCACCACAACCTTCACCACCACCATAAATTCAGTAAATAGATATTGCAAATATTAGGGGTCACTTTCATTTTTACAATTTCCTATAGATTCTAGAGAATTTCTTACTGTTACAAAGAATTCTGAAGGACAAAGTTGATGCGTTTTTTCTTAATAGTATGCTACCCTCTATCTTCTGCATCCTTGTTGTAATTCCGCCGTTTCTTTGAGATATATTATTCGTGAGATGGTGTGCAGTACAGCAAGTCTCCTACAGGTTTATATTGTGTTCTATAAATACAGACAGTGAAAACTATTTTACAACAAACAAGGTGGTAGACATATTTGTTTGTACAAGCTTATGTTCTTTTCTTCAATTTTTATATGTTAATGTATGCATTCAGTAAACTGTACAAATATACAAAGATAAATGTATAGTGAATATTTTAGACTAGGAATGAACGTAATATTAGTATATTGAATCAACTACAAAAATAGTAGCAACAGGTATTTTATGGAGCCAAGTTTGAGTAATTAAAGGTAAAATTATCATAATTATCATAAAATTATCATAATTATCATAAAATTATCATATCATAATTGTCAACAACACAGCTATTTAAATGTACAGAGATGTCCATAAACAATGCAAAACTAAATTAGTTCTCTTGTTGTTAGAATAGGCCTTTTTCATAATATAAAAAAAAGATACATTTTATACAAATTACACAAGCACACCCATAAATCTATCTCTTTCAATATATACATAAATGTAGATGTATATATGTATGTATTTATGTGTGCTTGCGCATTGCGCATCTCCATTTGTGTACACATATAAAAATGCATACATACCAATATATATATATATATAAAGTAATATAGGTTTCAATGAAAAGGCAACTTTTGAGGTATTGACAATCAAAACAAATTATTTTCCTCAATATATTTTTGGAAAGAATCCCTCATACGGAATATACAATATAATATATAATATATAATATATAAACGACAGCGAGCTGGCAGAAATGTTAGCATTCTGGGTAAAATGCTTAGCAGTATTTCGTCTGTTCTGAGTTCAAATTCTGCTGAGTTTGACTTTGCCTTTCGGGGTTGATAAATTAAGTACCAGTTGCATACTGGGGTCAATCTAATCAGCTGCCTCCCTCTCCCCAAATTTCAGGCCTTGTGCCTGAAATGAAAAGGCAACTTTTGAGATATTGACAGTCAAAACAAATTATTTTCCTCAATATATTTTTGGAAAGAATCCCTCATATGGAATATATAATATAATATATAATACATAAACGGCAGTGAGCTGGCAGAAACGTTAGCATGCTGGGTGAAATGTTAACGTTTATGTTTTGAGTTCAAATAGGCTTCAATGAAAAGGCAACTTTTGAGATATTGACAATCAAAACAAATTATTTTCCTCAATATACTAAAAATTTATATAAAATATATAAATATAAATATATAAAATACAAAATGCACATTCGTGTGAGATCGTTTGAATCCGTTCAAAAACATAAAAAGGTTGGATGTTAAATGTACACAGTCAATGCATTGCAAAATCATAAATATTAAATCATAAGTTTATATATATGTATATATATATCGTTTGTAAAAAACATAAATCCGAAAGAAGGACACTCTAAGATGTAGAGCAGTATATATTAAATATGTATATATATTATACATATATATGTGTGTGTGTGTGTCTGTGTCAGTGTGTGAGATAAAAAATATTTTGTTTCAGGAGAGCTAGCAAATGAATTAGTGTAAGTGGAATATCTTATTTCTTGACGAAAATATTAAATCTGTAAATTAAACTATTCACTTTATAAATATTTAACTTGTGTAGAGTTCTCTTTAGATTTCTGGTCTTCAGGATCTTTGCTTCAAGAATTTTCACACACACACACACACACATGTTGGGTTTTCATTTATTTGAATCCTTTCCTGTCTTTACATTCTGAGTTCAACTTTGCCTTACATCCTTTCAGGGTTGATAAATTAAGTACCAGATGCGTACTGGGGTTGATCTAATCGACTAGCTCTTTTGCCGAACCACTAACTTCCAGGGGGGGATGAAATGCACTAGCATTGGTTGTCAAGCAATGTTGTGGGGACAAACACAAACATATGCACATACATATATATATATATGATGGGCTTCTTTCAGTTTCTGTCTACTAAATCCACTCACAAGGCTTTGGTCGGCCTGAGGCTATAGTAGAAAACAGCCCTCAGCCCCCTCTTATTCATTATAGTCCTCCAGGCAATAGCAGAGGAATTCAAGACAGGCTGCCCCTAGGAGCTCCTCAATGCTGATGACCTTGCTCTAATAGCTGAGTCACAGCCAGAAAAGAGACAAAGTTTATGGTGTGGAAGCAAGGTCTAGAATTGAAGGGCTTTAGGGTTAACCTAGCAAAAACCAAAGTCTTAGTAAGTAGGAAGGCTGTAAAATCACAACCCCCTTCAGGTAGATGGCCCTGCTCGATCTGTAGAAAAGGCATGGGTAGAAACTCCATACAATGTACCCAGTGTAAGCTATGGACACATAAAAGGTGCAGCAATATCAAAGAAAGGTTAATTGGGAAAATAGTTTTTGTGTGTGACAGATGCACTGGGGCAATAAACACTGAAGAATTACAGAAAACAGATTCAATCACATGCCAGGGGGAGAAACTAAAAGTAGTCAATAGTTTCCGCTACCGAGGCGACCAAGTCTGTAATGGGGATAGCTGCTCTGAGAGTGTAGTGACTAGAATAAGAATAGCCTAGACAAAGTTCAGGGAGCTCCTACCTCTGCTGGCAACTAGGGGCCTCTCGCTTAGGGTGAAAGGTAGACTGTATGATGCATGTGTGTGAACTGCCATGCTACACGGCAGTGAAACTGCCATGAATACTGAGGACATGCGTAGGCTTAAAAGAAATGAAGCTAATATGATCCGCTGGAAGAGTTTATGTCAGTGTACATACATGACAGAGCGTAAGTACTCTGAGAGAAAAGTTGGGCATAAGCATCAAATGTGATATGCAAGAGAGGCGTCTGCACAGATATGGTCATGTGTTACATATGAACGAAGACAGCTGTGTGAGGAAGTGCCACTCCCTAACTGTAGGAGGAACCTGTGGAAGAGGTAGACCCAGGAAGACATGGGATGAGATGGTGAAACACGACCTTTGAACATTGGGCCTTTGGAGATATGCTGTGATTGAGAAGACCTGGCAACTAAAGTGAAATCGCAGCCATGCATGTCTGGCCCTGTTAAGAATACCCCTGATGTGTCGGGTGATATGATATGCTTGAGAAGACCTGTTGAGTCAAGTAAAACTGTGGCCAGTACCCCGACTGGCTCCTGTGCCGTTGGCATGTAAAAAGCATCATCCGATAATGGTCGGTGCCAGGTCTGCCTGACTGGATCCCATGCCAATGGCATGTAAAAAGCACCAACCGATCGTAGCTGATACCAGTACGCCCTGACTGGCTCTTGTGCCGGTGGCACATAAAAAGCACCATCCGAACGTGGTTGATGCCAGGCCCGCCTGACTGGCTCCTGTGCCAGTAACACATAAAAAGCACCCACTACACTCTTGGAGTGGTTGGTGTTCGGAAGGGCATCCAGCTGTAGAAACATTGCCAGATCAGATTGGAGCCTGGTACAGCCGCTGGCTCTCCAGATCTCAGTCAAATCGTCCAACCCATGCCAGTATGGAAAACGGATGTTAAACAATGATAATGATACAATTAAACCTTGGGAGAGGCATTATGCCGGTAATAAACACACACACTGGTTTAGTTCTTTATTAATTTACAAACAGTATATAGATTTTTGTTAAATAATTTCATTGCACTCTTGCAATCTCTTCAGTAACTTGTCTCTCCACTTCCATTTATTTTGAAATACACATACGAAAAATGATAATGATGATGATATATATATATATATATATATATATATATATATATATATATATATATATATATATATATATACACACACACACATAGAGGGGTTGGACAAAATAATGGAAACACCTGAAAATTTCAAACAAATTTATTTTAATATGGGGTAGGACCACCTTAGGCAGTAATTACAGCTTGAATTCTATGAGGTATGGACTTGTACAAAGTTTGAATTGTTTTCAAAGGAATTTTTATCCATTCTTCAGCTAAAACAGTCTCCAGTTCTTGTAGTGATGATGGTGGAGGATATCGACGCCTGACTTGTTTTTCTAAAATGTAGCATAAATGTTCAATAATATTGAGATCTGGGGACTGTGGTGGCCAGATAAGATGTTCAACTTCACTAGAATGTTCCTCGTGCCATTCAGTAACAACTTTAGCTGTGTTAATTGGTGCATTATCATCCTGAAAGATTGCATTTCCGTCTGGAAACAGCTCTGCAAACATAGGATGAATTTGATCAGATAAAATGCTTAAATAGTCTTGACTATTAATTCTGCCATGAAAGGAAACCATTGGGCTGGTGGATTTCCAAGATATAGCCCCCTAGATCATTGCAGATCCTCCTCCATGTTTAACAGTTAGAAGAAGGCAGTCTGGGTCAAATGCTTCTTTTGGCTGTCTCCACATGTATACTTGGCTGGTGGTTGGAAATAAGATAAAGGATGACTCGTCCGAGAAAATAACATTCTTCCACTGCTCTAGGGACCAATTCTGTAGGTTTTTACTCCACACTAAACGCTTTGCAACGTTTGTTTTTGAAAGTAGTGGTTTTCTGATTGCAGCCCTCCTGTGAAATCTGGCTTTGTGCAACTCCCGGCGAACAGTTTTTGTGGAAACTGGGTTCTCAAGGTGGTCATTAAGCTCTGCAGTAATTCTGGGAGCTGTTCTTTTGTGATCCTTTCTAACAATTCGCATAAAAGTCTGACGGTCCCTATCTGAAAGTTTTGGTTTTCTTCCAGAGTTTTGTTTCTACAAGGATGTTCTTCCCTCTTTCTCAAAGGCTGTCAATACTTTTGAGACAAGCACCTGCCATACGAGCACCAACAATTTCACTTCTTTGAAAGTCCGAAAGATCTGTCATTTTAATGAATTTTAATTACCTTTTTCTGATAGTATCTGAAAAGAAACAGCAACTTTAGCAAAACATATTAAGGAACACTAATGATAAATTTAAAAAAAACATAAAAATAAACAAGCTTCTGACGGTTTTATAGATATTTCAAAATTATGATGCTGTGATGTTAAGTGTTTCCATTATTTTGCCCTAACCCCTGTATGAATGTTAACCTTTTCAACCTGGAATTTTTTCTTAAGTCAGTAATGGTGGGGTTCTGTATGTATGTGAGCCATTTGAGCTGTCATTATAGTGTTATACACTCCGATTATATGTCTTGGTGCTACACACCAGAAAAACTGGAGTGGTACTATACTGCATCACATAGAATAGGAATTTTAAAGATTTGGGTTGTAAAAATTTTTGACTGGTACAATTATGTACCAGCCAGACCGAAAGGGTTAAAGCAATGATGATGATGATGATGTATATTAAAGGGTGAATGCCATCAAGCTGATATATGGAAACTAAACTTTCGTTGATAACCTTTATCCCACCTAGGTATGGGACTCTCATCATCATCACTGTATTGCCACCTGTGAGGATGAACAAGCAAGTCATCCCCAGAAATATTTTAACTTAGATTAGGAATGAACTGAATGAGACATCAAAGAGATAAGTACAGGAGTGGCTGTGTGGTAAGAAGCTTGCCTTCCCAACCACATAGTTCCGAGTTCAGTCCCACTGCGTGACACCTTTGGCCAACCAAAGCCTTGAGTGAATTTGGTGGACAGAAACTGAAAGAAGCCCATATATATATGGGTGTGTGTGTGTGTGTGTGTGTGCATGTGTGTGTATGTTTGTGCGTTTACATCCCTGTAACTTAGTGAATCGGCAAAAGAGACCGATAGAATAAATACAAGGCTTACAAAGAATAAGTCCTGGGGATCGATTCATTTGACTAAAGGTGGTGCTCCAGCATGGCCGCAGTCAAATGACTGAAACAAGTAAAAGAATAAAAAAGAATCTTCTGTCCCTGTCAATTTCAATTATGATGACAATAATTCATAATTCACATTTTAAATCCTAGATTTAGAAAGAAATCAACTTGGACGGTCTTCATTATCAGTCTTTTCATTAGTTTTTCATTAGCTTTTCATTAATTTTTCATTAGTCTTTCATCAGATTTTTTTTTTTTTTCATTAGTTTGTTTTTCAACAGCTTCTCTTTAGTCTTTGATTAGCTTTTCATTAATCTTTCATTAGTTTTCATTACTCTTTCATTAGTTTTCATTACCCTTTCATTATTTTTTTCATTGGTATTCCTTAGTTTTAATTAATTTTTCATTAGTTTTTCATGTGGCAAAACTCTGTGATCTTGGATTTGTTTTTCCGGACACTTTAATGGATGTGCCTAAATCAAATACAAGTGAATATCAGCAGATGTTGGACTTAGGAAGCACCAACAAGTTGGAATTTCTCCGTTTTGACAGGGATTTTCCAAATTTTTTTTCCATGGTGCCTTTGAAAATGCTCTGGGCATTTTAGCAAAAAAAAAAAAAAAAAAATTCTGAAAAATGTTTTTTTGTCTTTACCCCTCTCTCAGACCGATTTTGTGGGCACTGAGTACAATGATTTTGTTGGGCACTACGCACTTGAAAACTATAAGAGAAGCCTTTTTGGTAAAAAAAAAAAGAAAAAAAAAGTAACTATTTCCAGATGCAAAAGTGTGTGATTAAAGAGAAATTTGGCTATTGTTTCAAGCATATCTCATGACCACCTTCCTCCTTTCTCTCTCACTTGGACAAGTATTGATGGTTTTCAATATTTTATCATTAATAGCATAAACTCATTTAAGCTATTAAAAAATTCATTTTGAAGATTTTTCATTTTTATCAATCCTAAACCTTACCGGCCATGGGATATGCTAGAAACAACAGCCAAATCTCCCTTAAATCACAACCCTTTCGTCTGAAAATATTTCTCTCCTTTTTTTTGTGTAACTAAAATGACTTTTCTTGTAGTTTTTAAGTGCATAGTGTTCACAAAACCGACCAAAATGGTCCAGAGAGGGGAAGATGGGGAGGGGGGACCCATAATTCTTCGGAATTCTTTTTTTGCTAAAAAGATAGCACAGAGCATTTCCAAGGGCACCGTGAAAAAAAAAAAATCTGAAAATCCTTGCGAAAACGGAGAAATTCCAACTTGTTAGTGCTTCTTAAGTCCGACTAAATATCTTTTCTTTTGATATGACTTCAAAATAATATTCATGTGTGTAAATAGTTTTATGACAAAGGGGTTCTCATTTGTCTAATTTGCGCCTGTATGTACATGTTAGGGCTTCAAATGGTAAAGATGTGGATGGGAAAAATGTGGGTAAACGATGATGTGCTAGCAACCCTCTCCCCTAACTATTTTACAAAGTAAACAACAACACAAATAACTACGCAGAAGCAGCCGTGGTAAAAACAAGAACAAGCATGGTCATTCCTTACCCAAGTGACCTTATCTTATCGCCCATCACTTGTTATGCGCTCATAAATTAGTTTGATAGTACCATGTGCTCATTAGTCTACATTTTCAGTTTCTCTGCTTGTGAAAGTTTTAAAAAATTATACCTGTAAGGGCACCAAAGTTCAGCTTGCCCTAGGGTCGGCCCTGCATGTATGTGAATAATGTAAGCAAATATGTGGCTCGAGAGGGGGAAGAATTTCATCCGAACCTGTAGACTCATTCATTCTACAGTTACAAATGTGATATTAGATTTAATCAGAAAAAGCGATACTTTTGCAGCCTTCAAAGATCACTAATACAATTAAAACCTTTAACCTGGAGGTAGATTCTGTCGATTTTATTACCAGAAAAAAATTTAATACAAATAAAATAAAAAATCAAGAACAAAACAAAACAAGGTTTCCAAGTTAAACTGAAAGGCCATTGGTTTATATCTGCCAACAAGCCCAAAATATTTATGTCGTAAAAAGCTATGAATGTTCCCTGTATCTAAGACCTGAATAGCCCAGTATCAATAGCTAAGAGTAGGTACAACTCACTGCGAGAGGCAACACCACATCTACCTGTACACTCGACAAAAGGTTTTGTTAGCTTAAATTCTTTATTGCCTACCAGAGGCCAACACAGAGGAGGACAATAAACTGTGGGGTCACGGATGATTATTATATTAAAATGATGATATAATAAAAATTTACGACATAAATCGGATAAAACAACACAATGGGACGGGAACTGGGTTCAGCTTCGACCCCGCAAACCCCGGTCCGCCACTGAAGCCTTGCCTTACTTCTATGGCTTACAAGGTTTTGTTAGCTTGCAAGTGAAATTTAATATCAGGAATTATATACAAAATTACACCGGTAAAACGCGTGAGTGGCATGAATGTTTCCATTATACATTACTGTTTTCTGTATGCAGGATGGGACCACAACATCTAATCGTAATAAAATCCACTTTTATTGTTTTACTTTTCACTCTGTATTTGTCGGAACTGAAAAAAGAAGACTGATGGGAAAGGAAAGGGATAATAATTTCCTTAATTCAATGTTTTTAATATTCTGTTTTCATACAACAGAAACCGCGATTCTAATTTTCTGTTTTTTTTCCCCACGTTTTGGCCATATGCTTGCATTTCCATTTCCTTTCTCATGGGACTTCGGCCCGAATGAACGGGTCACTCTTTGTATTTACATGTTAGTCTGAGAACATAACTTGAAAACATTTGCCCTCGGAAGACAGCAATTCTAGATTTTTTTTTTTTTTTCTTGGAATTTTCAGAAAATTTTTGCGTATTTGTGTTCTACACACAGAAATTCATACGATTTTGCGCTTCACCAAAACTTTTTGGTGTGTGATTTAAGGGCTATTTAGCGAGCATTGCTAAATTTTATTTAGCAATGTTTCATTTATGGTAAACGAAACATTGTCTTTTTTTCTGTGTGAATTCCTGTTAGTAGAATACAAAATCGCAAGCATTTTCTAAAAATTACAAAGAATGAATAAGTTACGAGGGGTTATATGGTGCGCTTAAAGCAGAATTTCGCCCTGAGGTACATTGTTTGGCTCTGAATGGATTTCATTCGGGTTAAACGTAGTACTTACATTTTTTCCGCAATCGATTCTGCGCAAACCCCCTATGATTTTTGTAATTTATCCTTGTGATGTTCCCTTGCCGTTAGTATTGTGGCAAATAAAAGTATGATAAAATCCATAGAGCAATATAAGTAAATACATTACCGCAATATATTAAGTTAAACGTTTACGTTTAATTACTGCTTGCGCGCCAAACATGTATCGATGTTGGAACAATTATTTTATATTTTACTCACTCTTTCTAGGAGCTGAAAAAAAAAAGTTGATCGAAGTTTTCAGGTAAATTTTCTTTTTCATTTTGATTTACATATTTACATTAACATATTCTTTGTTTTGGAAAGCTAAAAGCGAAATAGTTTGGTATTCGACAATAACTTCTCCCGCGTCTTTCTTATAGACTCCTACAAATGCTTCGCCTCCCAGCTTTGTCTATTTACTTTTTAAAACCCTCTCTTATTCAGTTTTACTCTCTTCTCTATCTCTTCCTGCTTCTTTTTCAACACGATCAACAGCATGCCACAACTATTTACTACTACTGCTACTTCATTCCTAATGTGTTAGGGACATAGCAGCTACAGACGATGGTTTTATTTTGTTTAACATGCATTTCTCTCTCTCTTAATAAACCTTTTATTCCTTCGACATACGACTGCTTTATCACCCATTTGTTTTACTACAGTTGCGACACGTATACGGATTTTACTACGATCGGAGGTTAAGAATGATAAACGGAAAGCCAGTCACCGCTATCAATGGTTACAGCGGTGGCGGAGCTGTTGCTGGTTTTGGTCAAGCAGACGGAAGCGATGGAGACAATGATTCTTCGGAACCGATTAAACTAAAGAAAGAACTTGGACTTCTCCATGGCTGTACCTTCATTATTGGAATTGTTGTTGGCTCCGGCATCTTCGTTTCACCGAAAGGTGTATTACTCGAAGCCGGTTCGCCTGGTTTATCTGTTATAGTATGGACAATGTGCGGTATGATGGCATTGGTTGGAGCCATGTGCTATGCAGAACTAGGCACGTGTATTCCCGACTCCGGAGCCGATTACGCTTACATCAAAGAAATCTACGGAGGACTGCCGGCTTTCCTTTATCTTTGGGTTGCAAACGTTATCATTATACCGACTGGTAATGCTATCACAGCATTTACTTTTGCCAGTTATATACTGAATCCATTATTTCCCGATTGCGGTCCTCCGAAAATTGCTGTGACTGTATTGGGCGCAACGTGTGTAGGTAAGTAACATTTTCTGCTGTTATATTTTCGTTTTATATTATTTATATGCCAATCAAAATATACACGTGTGTACATAAGAATATATATATATATATATATATATATATATATATATATATATATATATATATATATATATATATTCCAAAATAACTCCTTATATTGAACTCTATTATTTCCCTCTATGTGACCATCTCACATCCTCTCTGATGAAGGGATATCCCTAATATCCCAGAAACAGCTGTAAGACTAACTTTCTTTTTATAAATGTTCCGAAAATTCCCCACAGCCTTCGCTTTGTTGTCTCATTTTATTTAACATATGTATATGGTAAACCTATATATTTCCGCTTCTTTGTCAGTTAGTATAACTCAGGTTTACTTTTCTCACCTCCTCTTTCAGATTTTGCTCTTAGCTTTTATGACTCTAACGTGCTATTCCATGATCATGCCACCTTCTGCCAGGTTGGAACCTTGCTTATTCCACTCCCAGTTGTATTTTTTAGAGTCTCTCTCTCTCTCGCTATCTCTCTCTCTCTCTCTCTCTCTTTCATTTCATCCTTATCGATATACGCATGGTCACCTTGGTTACAAAGACAAAAAAGATACGTTAAAAAGAAGCAGTAAACTTGGTTATGAAATTAATAAAGGGATCTGTTGACCACAGCTGAGAGGAGAAAAATATACAACAAAATAAGACGCGCAGCTACTAGTGTAGTCAACAGTGGTGGAATGAATCCCAGTGACTGGTGTTGCAAAAAGGGCTAGATTAAGATCCTGTGGGGTCCCGAGAAACTTCACTTTTGTAAAATCAAAATACACAGCAAATCACTAAATTCACATGTGTTTTGTTACATGCAATTGTAATTGGCCATACAAAGTTTTAATACAAGGAAGGTGGGGGGACCCAGTTATACATCGGGGATACGAAAGGGGCCTCTTGTCAAGGGTGCTTGGAGCAATTGCTCCTTTTACCTTCCTTTTAAATCAGTCCTGCAGTATCATCATCAATTGCTATAAGGGCAAAGGTGATGCTGTAGAAAGAAGCATAAAACTGACGGACCAAATTATGAATATATTAGAAAGAGTTGTAGCACAACTAATTAGGAAAGAAATTTAATTAGGCGCAGGTATGGTTGTGTGGTAAGAAGTTTGCTTCCCAACCACGTAGTTTCAGGTTCAGTCCCACTGTATGACAGGCACCTTAGACGAATGCCCCAAGCTAACCAAAACCTGTGGTAGATGGAAACTGAAAGGAGTGGATCATGTGCATGTGGATATATATATATATATATGTGTGTGGAGGCGCAATGGCCCAGTGGTTAGGGCAGCGGACTCGCAGTCATAGGATCGCGGTTTCAATTCCTAGACCAGGCGTTGTGAGTTTATTGAGCGAAAACACCTAAAGCTCCAGCAGGGGATGGTGGCGAACCCTGCTGTACTCTTTCACCACAACTTTCTCTTACTCTTTCTTCCTGCTTCTGTTGTACCTATATTGCAGGTCAGGCTTAATATCCCCGAGAACTACGTTAAGGGTACACGTGTCTGTGGAATGCTCAGCCACTTGCACGTTAATTTCACGAGCAGGCTGTTCTGTTGATTGGATCAACTGGAACCCTTGATGTCGTAAGCGACAGGGTGCCAACGATATATATATATATATATATATATATATATATATATATATATATCGTTGTGTGTGTGTGAATATATATATGTGTGTGTGTGTCATTGCCTCCTTGCCTTGACTTCATGTGAGTTGTAAACAAGTGTCATCATGATGCAAAGAGTATCATTCATTTCCTTCTTCCATGAAAATATATCGGTTCTCAGGGAAATATTACCTTACTTGGAAACAGGTATGCCTTGGTTATAAGAAGGGCATCTGGTCACAGAAAACCTGTCTCAGTAAACTCCATTTGATCCATATAAACATGAAAAAGTGGACATTAAAACAACGATGATGATGTACTTCAGGTTTATGTTCATTTTTTGATCTGGAGAAAGCTTTTGACAGGATTCTATATTCTGATACTATATTAAGAAAACTATATATTGATAAATCGGTAGTGTGAGCCATACAAACCATTTATAAAATTTCTAACAACAAAGTGAAAGTCAACATTTTGTAAGATATTTAGCATGCAGACAGTTGCCCATTTACACTTGTTCTCAGCCTCTTCTTATTTATTATAGTTCTCCAGTCCATTTGAGTAGCTCAACACTGGCAGTTCATAGGTACTTTGTATGGCAATGATCTTGTTTTTACATTTGAATCAGTAGAAGAATGAATGACACAAATTCTAAATATGGAAGCAAAAACTAGAATCAGGGTATTTTAACCCTTTTGATACTAATCTGCCTGAGACCACCCCTGTTTTATGACAGATTTCCTGTTTTAAATCTTTCTCAAGATTTCATGTTGATTTGTTTCAGATACTAGCTTAACAGTGACAAAGCTATTTTACTAAATTCTTTATCATTTTAAAATCTATTTGGAAAAAAGTTAATGTATTTCAACAAAAGTTTAACAAAAGAGTTGCAGAAAATCTTCAAAGGCAAAAGTTTTAGTTAAGAAAGAAGTCAGGATTCTACTGCCATTCACAACATTAGCCATGCACAATGTGCAGAAAATGAGTATTTAGGAATGCCATATGGTGTACTAAATGTAAGCTACAAGTGTACAAAAATGCAGTGGGATCAGAAATAGGCTAACAAAGAAAAACGACTTTGTACAAGTAAATGTGCTGAAAAAGTTAGCAAGAAATTTACTCAGTGTCTGAAGAAGGGAACTCCCTTGAAGTTGTTGATACCATCCATTACTAAGGTGACCAAATAAGTAGTGGATACGAATATGCTGAAGCATGGCAGCCAGAGTAAGAACTGGCTGGAAAAAGTTTATTGAGCTCTTACCTGTTCTGTGTGAAGAGTAGATTGTGTATGAAGTGCTATGCTGCATGGTAGCAATAAATTTGTACTAAATGCCAAAGATATTTGAAGGGTAGAAATAAATGAGACAATCATCTACTAGGTGTAATATTAGTATACATGAACAATGGACTTCAAATGAATGCAAGACTAAGCTGTTACAGACATGTGATGTGTATGGAACATAGCATCTGCGTCAAAAAAGTGCCAAGCAATTCAGATGTAAGAAACCTACTGGGGAGTAATAGAAAAGAAACAAGGAGGTTATAGGAAGAAGTGATGAAGGGTGATCTTAGAAGGCTGAACCTCATGAAGGAGATGACAAAGTGTCACAATAAATAGCTAGATGCTGTAGAAGACCTACCTAACTTATTCAAGTATGGAAAATAGATGTAAAAATGGTGATATATATATATATATATATATATATATATATATATATATATATATTATATATAACGTTGACCACTCACGTGGACACTTAATGTGCTAGAAATAGATCACATCTTGTGTCTACTAAGACCTAAATTATTCTCGAAACGAAATTCAGTGGAATACCAAAGCATAAGCGGGCAAGACATTTAAAATTACCGAAAAAATCATTATTAAACAGGAACTAGTTTCGAAATTACCACTCTTACCGAATGTCTGTTTCTCTTCAGCCTGATTGTAATGTAACCATAATCCTCAGAACCCTATACAAAGTTGCCCACTGTCATAGGTGAACGTGTATGTGGCTCTGTTAATTACAGCTTAATGGTAAAATTCAAAAGTCTTCGTTTTGGCGCGCTAATTAAATGTGCTAGCTTCCTGGTAATAAATCGATATTAATTAATATATGATTTTTTACCCTATGTTTTTAATATATATATATATAGATAGATAGATGTGTCTTGGGAGGGTCATTATGTCAATAATAATCACAATCACACGTACATTGGTTCAATGATAGATAGATAGAGGGATAGACAACAAAGTTTTAATTATTATATTGAACTTGGTCACATATACCGTTTTTTTTTGGTCACTGGTCTTTCTGTCATTCTGTAGAAATGTAGAAAGATAAAGCAGTGCCTGTTAAGAGAGATGAAAGGTGGTAGAGGTGGAGGGACAGAGATAGATGAGCTACCCACCAGGCAGGTGCAAGAATTCTTGTGAGACAAGTAGTCAGGTGAGCAGACAGTTAAATATAGGGAGGGTTGGAAGAAAGAGTAAGAATAGAAGAGCTAGTGCAAGAGAGGAAAGTTAGAAGAAGATGGATGGATAGATAGATAGATAAATAGATTGAAATTCATGTGAGGAGGTGGAAGATATTAGGAAATAAAAGGAGGGTGGGGGCAGATGTATAACAAATAACTGAAAGTCAAACAGACAAAGAAATCTTTAACCACACAGAAGCTGATCGACTTTGAGCTGCAAAATGATGAAGATTATCACAAGAAGCAGTCAGTACATGATAATAATTGGTGAGAAGAAAAATTCTGTATATCAGCAAGAAGAAACAGAAGCAAGGCTTGGAGGGAAAATAAGTGAAATGAGGTGAAATGCAACACAAGGGGAGAAAAAAACAAATTGAACAAGGTTATACATAGCAAGCAATGACTGAAAGGAGAGACAAATAGATACCATCATTTTTTTATGGTTATATACAGGGCTGTGGAGTTGGAGTCAGAGTGGTCAAGTCGGAGTCAGAAACAATTAAGGGGTAGTCGGAGTCGGTAAAACTATACTGACTCCGACATCTTTATTCTTTAGTATAAACCAGTTATAACATATAGGCCTGTTCAAAGTACAAGTGTATGCATATGCTTTATGAGATATGTTGACCACAATCACTTAAATACATAAAGAGGAGTCGGTGTTGAAGGTGCCAATAGTACAGGAGTCAGAGTTGAAGTTTTTTGTTTTGACTTCATAGCCCTGGTTATATATGTCATGGTATGAAATTAGACTCTTTGAGAATAATTGTAGCAGCTTCAGAATTCAACTGGCAGAGTTCATGGTTTGCATAACTCGAGCTGTAGTGATACTAATTCTTGTTGGCTGTCAACCTTGTATCATTATAAAAAGGTGTTACATGTACATGCTTGTTTTTGTAGATCTGTATATATATTAGATGCAGTGTGGCTGTGTGGATATGCACAGATGTGGCTGTGTGGTTAAGAGACTTGCTTCCTGACTGCTTGGTCTTAGGTTCAGTCCCACTGCGGGGCACCTTGAGCAAGTGTCTTTTACTATAGCCTTGTGAGTGGATTTGTGAGGGAAACTTTATGTGAGTTCGTGTGTTGAAGCATATTCTGTTGTGTCTGGGGAGAATCATTCTCTTTTAGTGCTTGAAAATTTAACACACTCACTGGCAAAATTTCCACTTATTTCTTTTTTATTTTTCTAAAATTTTCTAAAAGGTTGCGTCTTGCAACCTTTTCAATAGTTTTGACTCTGTCCATTATTCACACTGCGTTCCTTTTTGTTTGTGCGCATTTGTGGGTTAGTATGATTGTGTGCCTACACATGTATGTATGTATGTATGTATTCTACATATTCATGTGTTTGTGTGTTTTATGTATGTGTGTGTGTGTTTGTATATGTATGTGTGTGTGTATGTCTGAGTGTATGTATGTATTTTGCAACTATATACCGTGTTTCTATATATGGATGTGCATCTCCATGCGTGAACGTGTGTCTCCATATGTGTCCTTGTGTGAAGTAAAGTGTGTGTGTATATATATGGTTATATATATATATATGGTTATATATATATATATATATATAATACAAAGAATATATATACATGTATACACACATATATGTACATACTTACATCTACATGTGTATATACATGCATATCAGGGTACAGGACGTTAGAACAATAAACTACAGACAACGGAACGAACACATAGGAAAACGGAAAGCCACTTGGAATATCCCTTCATCAGCTGTCTCTATTCTATCTAGACGTTTCGAAGACAAGACCGAACGTACTCTAGAATAGTCTCTTCCTGAGTAGTGGATCAACCCACTACACAGAGGATTAGAAGGTGGCAAACACAAACGAAGACAGGAAAAAATGGACAGTGAAAACAACATTCAAAAGCCGTACGGCCAAACGCAAATCTGAGGTAGAACGCTAGTAGTTCGTCTTGCCTTCACAGCGGCTGGAGTGAAAAGAAAGTTGACCACAGGTCACACGAGAGCAGAGAGGATGGTGGAGGGAGGAAGTGGAGGAAGGGACAGAAGCAGTGAAGTAGAGGCCAGGACAGAGGTGTAGATAGGAAGATAGAGGAAGACAGATAGATAAATAGATAGAGAGGATGGTGGAGGGAGGAAGTGGAACAAGGAGGAAGGGACAGAAGGGTATAGTAGTGAAGTAGAGGCCAGGACAGAGGTATAGATAGAAAGATGGAGGAAGACAGATAGATAAATAGATAGAAAGATAGATAGATAGATAGATAGATAGACAGATAGATAGAAAGATAGTCACGTCAGAATAATAGTAGACTTACTTGCAAAAAAGGACGTGTGCGTTCAATAATGTAATAATACAAAGAATATTTATATATATATATATGTTCTGAGTTTAAATTTCGAGGTCAATTTTATCTTTCCTTTCGAGGTCGATAAAAATCTGTACCAGCTGAAGACTGGGGTCGATATAATTGACTTACACCCCACCTAAATTGCTGGCCTTGTGCCAAAATTTGAAACCTAACTAAAATATATTATATATATTATATATACAAAAGTAATTACTCCCACACACGTACATACAATACTATATAATGTATAATTAAATTTTTGTTTTCCGTCACCTCCTGAGTATCCTGTCGTGATGAATATTTGTTAGATTTTATTTCTGATGCAATAACTCGAAATTTTGTTTTTAGCGCGAAGAAGCGGACAAAGTACACATCTGTTGTTTTACGAAACTCAACAGGAGTCATCATTTATAGACGTCTCACAGATGTCTATAAATCTCTACACAACTGTAGATTTGTTTGAAAAATCAAGCGTATGGAATCTAATGTCGATGAAAGTGGATGGAATTTCGAAGATGGAACATGTGCTTGACCTGTCGTGACACTCTCTTGATGCGTGTGTTTGTTTACACTGACCTAGCATAAAAAAAGGGTTGTTTATATATGTATATACATAAATTATATATAAATATATGCATATATCCATACATATATGTACATACCTACATCTATATGTATACATACATGCATATATGGGTACAGGACATAAAAAAAAAACGTTAAACACAATGAGAAACGAAAATAAACGCGAACTTTTTTCGAACAACGAAAAAAAAAAAAAAAGAAACGAGACATGCAACATAAAGAGTATATCCCTTCGTTGGTTGTCCCTATATATATATATGTGTGTGTGTGTGTGTGTGTGTATATATATATATATATATATATATATATATATATATATATATAATAATTTTCCCAGACGATGTAGCAACCGTTACCAATATAGCATAAGAACTTACCTTAGGAGATCATTAATTAGATTCCTTAAGGGTCGTTCTCACAGTTTATATTTATATCATAAGGTTTTTAAACTTTTAAATTTTCATATTCAAAAGAGACAGAGACTTCAAATTCGATATATCGATTTATTCACCACTCTATGTTAACATTTCTGTGCCAAACTTATCCAGTGACTGGTCCATTGGATTTAGACGTTTGGCACTTCTTCAGGAGTGGTTACCTTTCGAACAAAACACGAAAAAACACATACATAACTACTATTAGGTCTTTAGGATCTCGTTAGCTTTCGTCTGTGTTATTATAGGGGAGATAACTCCTTAATTTTCTATTTTTATTGCTCTCCTGTGGATTTCCACTAGATTAATTAATTATTTTGTTTATTTCTCTTTACTATACTATATTACCCGTATACATATGCATACATACACTTTACCCGTATACCTATCCATATATACATACACACACACATATACATATGTATACACATATACGTACACACACACATACACATACATATATATATATCTATATATATATATACATATATATATATATATATATATATATATATACATACATATACACACATACATACAAATACAACACACATACATATATACATACACATGCACACACACATACATATACATATATATATATATACACACACACACACACACACTTATATGCACTCATCCATATATGCATAATTGCACATACATAAACATACATGAGACATCATGCTGTACTTCATCACATCTTGAGATCATTTATACCAACGAAATGTACTTCTTATGATATGCGTACATTTCAGAGCATTATTCTTTACTTTATTGATCAATTTATCCTTAGAGAAGAGTATGTGGTATAGTTCCACCGTACAGAGCGAACAATACTTTCTTCCTCTCTCATATGGCATTGATCTAGCTATTATAGACCATTCTAATGAATACTGTTTATTACTTTCCTTAAGACCCCAGATGTATTTGCTAAGACTAGTGCTAGCCATTTTCTTCCTATCTCTAAAGCATGAGAAATGGTTAGAAATTCTACGGCATACCTGTCCTGAAGTGCACCCCAAGTATGTCATGGTATCTGTTTGAGTCTTTACTTTGCATTGATATATTATATTTTTGACTTTCGCATTAGGTCCTTCAAATTTTATTCTCCTAGGGTTTACCTCTTTTACTGTGATTATGCTCTTACTCCTATTATTAATAAATGAACCTCCATTATTATTATTATTATTATTATTACTACTACTATCATTATCACCATTATTATCATTATTATTATTATTATTACCATCGTTGTTATCATTCTCACTATTATTATTATTATTATTATTATTATTACTGCCATTTATATTATTATTCAAATTCTCATTCCTACCTGTTTCCCTAGACTCAAGTATTTTAATGTTATGTGCTGCTATTATCTGTGCTATGTTCCTAGTATTTGAAAATCCAAATCTGATTATATGTGTGTTGATAATCTTACCATAGTGTGAGCTCCTTGGGAAGTGTCTACCTATCACTTCTCTAAACTTAGCTATCAGATTACTCCTGATATTTCTCCCAAATGGGATTATGAGCCAGATTTTATTATCCTTATTATTATCCTCATGGTTATTAATATTGTTTTTAAAGAATTTTAAGTTACCTATGTTGTTTTTATGAGGGTACTTTGGTTTATTTAGTTTATTTACTTTGTGTTTATTCCTATTATTATTATTATTATTATTATTATTATTATTGTTGTTGTTGTCAGTTGTTTCAATTCCTTTGCTACCATTTTCAATATAGGAGACCCTTTCTTTATATCCTGCCTTATTTAGTGCTGCATTATAGAAATTAGCTTCATTATTAAATACCCTATTGTTAGCAGATAGTTTGGAGAGTCTTAAAGATATATTTTTTACTAGATTTTCTATTATAGCCCTAGGATGGTTACTTATGATATATATATATATATATATATAGGGACAACCGACATATACATGCCCGCACGGACACTCGTGCACACACATTCACACACCACGCGTTTTATTTTTTTCTTCCAGTCATTCGACTGCTATCGTGCCGCGACACCGTCCTGAAGGGCCAAGTTGAACAGATCGCCCCCACCACAGTACTTTTTTTTTAACGTCTGGTACTTAATTCTATTGGTCCCTTTTGCGGGGACGTAAACAAACCAGCACCAGTCGTCAGTGGGGGAGGATAAACAACATCGACACACGGCCATAGATACTCACACGCACATATAAATGTCTCTCTTTCTGTGTGTGTGTGTGTGTGTGTATATATATATATATATATATATATATATTGGGGAAATATTATATTGCTATAGGCGCAGGCGTGGCTGTGTGGTTTGAAGCTTGCTTCCCAACCACATGGTTCTGGGTTCAGTTCCACTGTGTAGCACTTTAGGCAGGTGTTCTCAACTATGTCCTGGGGCTGACCAAAGTCTTCTGAGTGGATTTGGTTGAAGGAAACTGAAAGAACTGCATTACATATATATATATATATATATATATATATATATATATATATATATACCGGAGTAAGCACATAAATGTGAAACAAGGTGGAGAAAAGAGTACTCAAATACCAGAGGTAGAGTAATATGCTTTATTTAAAAGTAGCAGAAATATAACAAAAGCTGTTACTTAGTTTCACGATCCCG
>NC_142928.1:133958894-134046394 GCF_046866305.1 Octopus bimaculoides
GCTTAATATGTTTTGCTAAAATTGCTGTTTCTTTTCAAATACTATCAGAAAAGATCTTTCAGACCTTCAAAGGCAGTCCTACTCTATATCAAAATAAATTTGTTTGAAATTTTCAGGTGTTTCCATTATTTTGTCCAGTCCCTGTTTGTGTGTGTGAAGTCCCCTCACTACTGTTTGATAATCGGTGCTCAGTCAGTAATTCATATATCTGAAAAGAAGCACATTCTAAAACATTAAAGCGATAGTATATTTAGAAGGTTGTTTGTTATGGCTGGTCAGAGAGTTACCATTGGTTTTGCAATGGCTGTATAGGTAGAGGCTAACTGAGTCTGACAAGTTGCCTATACAGTTATGTGCACTTTATAGGTGTGGAACAAATGGTCACTCTATGACCAGCCACAGCAAACAACCTTAAATAAATAAATAAATAAATATATATATATATATATATATTCCTTTATTTGTTTTCAGTCATTTGACTGTGGCCATGCTGGAGGACTGCCGTTATTTTATCTGTCTCTTTTTGTTGAACCGCTAAGTTACACTGATGTAAACACACCAACAGCAGCGATGGTGGGGGGACAAATACAGACATAAACATACACACACACATGTATATACGACGGGCTTCTTTCAGTTTCCGTCTGCCAAATCCACTCACAAGGCTTTAGTTGGCCCAAGGCTATAGTAGAAGACACTTGCCCAAGGTGCCACTCAGTGGGACTGAATCCAGAGCCATGTAGTTGGTAAGCAAGCTACTTATCACACAGCTACTCCTGCACCTACTATATATGTATATATATATATGTATATATATATATATATATATATATATATATATATATATATATATATATGTATATTGCACCTACTATAAATATATATATATATATATATATATATGTATATTGCACCTACTATAAATATATATATATATATATATATATATATATATATATATATATATATATATATATATATATATATATATATATATATATAATTTGCAGAAGTTACAAAGTGACTCAAGAGTAGGTGTGAACCTGTAGTTAAGAAGTTTGCTTCCCAACCGCATTGTTTCAGGTTCAATCCTACTGCATGGAATGTTAGGCTAGTGTCTTCTACTATAGTCCCGGGCAAAATCCCTTGTGAATGGATTTGGTAGACAGAAACTAAAAGAAGCTTGTATGTGTATGTGTCCATCCTGGTCTTGACATCACATAATAGCTTTAAATGGGTATCGCTGTCATACATGCAGTGTCATTCATTTCCATTATTCTACAAAAGCATGTCTAACCATGCTTAAATATTACCTTGTTTGGAAGATGGTGAGTGTTGGCAACAGGAAGGGGATCTGCCCATAGAAAAATCAGGTCTAATTAACTTCGCCAATCCATGCAAGCGTTGAAAACTGGACGTCAAAACGATTATGACGATTTTAAAAATGTAAAGAAAAGTGTGTACTTTGTTTTTAAGTGTATATAGTACGTTTTGCACGTATTTAAGTACATTTTGAAGTGACTATTATATCTCAATAGGTGTGTGTTCACTGCATATATCGTATACGCTCATGCAAATCTATAGTCCTCTTGCGTTTGGTGGAGGGGTCGGATTCTAAACCAAGTTTAGTTGTTTAGTGGAATAGAGTGAACTAGTAAATGTCGCTTTGTTTTGCTTCTAACTGCTCAGAAGCGTGACCATTTAAACTTCTTTCATTTAAACATCTAGCAAACCGGGTTCGGTTGTTACAGCGATTCTTGGGTCGACTACGAGAATCTAAACAGTTCGGGGTACAAGCATTTTGCTATAAACCATTCTGAACATTTCGTCGATAGAACACATACACACATCAAACAGGTTAGATTAGTCTATAGCACACGAATAAGTGAGGAAAAAAGTTTTTCCCTACACTGAAAAAGAAAGGGGTGTTTTTCTATAAATTTATCGATTTCTAAGTCATCTGTGGTCTCCGCGAGTGAAATTGTTTAGGCAGCATTTAAATTCAGAGTGTTAAGTACCACAGCGGTTACTATAAGGCATCTTATCCGACGATCTAAATACTTTGATAGATTTATTCATATAATTAGGACTTGTACCTTATTTGTTGAGCTCTCCCCTCTCCTTTCACCCGAAAGGGTGACAAGTAAAGTTTACTTTGGTGGGATTTGAAACCAGGACTTTGAGAGGCATCGTATAGACTGCAATGCAGTCTATACGATGTCTTAACGATTCTGCCAATTTGCCTTAAGCAATACCAAACAGATGTACTTAGTTTATATCTTACACAATTGTTTACGTTAGTCTAGTCATTTGATTGACCTATACCTATTTACGTCATATTTGTACACGCATAATGTATTTATATTTTGTAGTATATTGCTTTCAAGTTTGTCGGTTACATCGATACTAGTGCTTGACTGGTACTTATTTTATCGACTTCGAAAGGATGAAGGGCAGAATTGACCTCGGCAGAATTTTATAGTATATTAAATACATTGAAAAAGTATATATTAAATACATTGAAAAGTAGGTACTACTAAAGCAGCGCGGACCCGAACGCGCAGTCGCGCGTCCGCGCTAGCTAGTCTTGAGTGGTCGATCCTAACCCTAACCCTGTCCCTAACCCTAACCCTATCCCTAACTCTAACCCGCGTGTGCAAATGAATACGTGTTTAGGGTTAGAGTTAGGATCGACCACTCACGACTAGCTAGCGCAGACGCGCGACTGCGCGTTCGGGTCCGCGCTGCTTTAGTAGTACCTGAAACGTATACATAAAGTGTGAGCGTGTATATGTGTACGTATACAAAATTTGAATGAATGTATTATAATGTTTATATAATCCAAGACTAGACTGAATTATATAAATGTAATGTGTATGAATGTTATCTTTAATGTTTATATAATCCAGTCTGGTGTTGGATTATGCACACAACTATAGGAATGAAGGCACCTGATAACGATCGGCGATCAAACCGATCGATAAGCAGCTTGGCTCTAAATATTAAAAAATATTTACTTTTCTGAAAATGAGGTTAATTGTCCGAAAAATTTTATAAATTTATTAAAAATTGACTATTACAGTTATTTAGATACTTAAATATAATGATTGCGTATTCAAATGCATTCACTTGAAATAGATACTGTATGTATATAGACATATGCAGTACATATATAGACAGATATGCACCCCCTCTCTATATATGTATGTATGTGTGAGTGTCTATTTGTTTGCGATGATCGTCTATAATTGTGTGTACACGTGTTAGCATTTTTTTTGTTGATAATTTTGCATTTTTAGCGTCAGCCGGCAAGTAATAATAATGGTATCTGCCTTCAAAGTTTTTCTAGTAGACAGTCTTTCTCCTCCCCTCTGAAAGTGTAATTAATTTACGTTGAAATCTTTTAAGACTGCACTCCAGACATTAATTAAGACCTCATTAAACATGTACTAAAGAAGAAAAATAAAGACACGAGTAAATATCATCACAGTACTATTGTTTGTTGGTTTGTTGTACTGATCTTAATAATTATGCTTCGTTTAACGACTATTAAACAAAGAATAGTTTTGTCTTTTGTCTCTCTCAGTCTAATTGGCGAGCTGGAAATCTTTTATAAAGTCGATTGTGATAATAATATCAGACTCGTGTCTTTTGTTCGGATTTTATTTCATTAATTTTTGTTTATTTTGACGGAGTTTGGAAATAACTATCATTACATTATGAGGACAGGAAAAGGGCGAGGAATTGGCTGTTATTTCCTTTATTATTATTATTACTGATGATGTTGCACAATATCCAATAATATTGTGATGTAGATTGAAGATAATGTGTGCACCGGGTATTTATTTGTACTGTCTGTCAAGTCACAAGGACCTCAGAATGACAGTACTTTACCTAGTATTCGTGCACTTCCAAGTAAAGCTTATTTTTCTAGTACCCCAAGATTGTAGGGTATTTCTAAAGTGCCCAGATGTTTATTGGGAATTGAGATTCTGATGAAAGGATGTTTGCTTCCCCAAAATTCCCCAGTTTCTTGTTCTTACACACACACATACATGGCTCAGTGGTTAGAGCAACGAGCTTACGACAGTGAAGTTGTGAGTTCGAATCCCAGACCGGGATGCGTGTTGTATTCTTGAGCAAGACACTTTCACGTTGCTCCAGTTCACTCAGCTGTAGAAATGAGTTGCGACGTCACTGGTGCCAAGCTGTATAAGCCTTTGCCTTTCCCTTGGATAACATCGGTGGTGTGTAGAGGGGAGGCTGTTATGCATGGGTGACTGGTGGCCTTCCACAAACAACCTTTTGTGCCTCGGAGGGTAACTTTCTAGGTGCAATCCCATGGTCGTTCATGACCGAAGGGGGTCTCCGTATATATATATATATATATATATATATATATATATATATATATATATATATACACATATACATATATATATATATATACATATATATATATATATATATATATATATTTATGGGTTTCAGCCAAGTGGCTTTGGTCATGCTGGAGCACCACCGTGATTTTCTGTCTTTATGCTTTGCTCTCTTCACGTTCCTTGCATGGCTCTTCTCCTGCACCTGATATAGTGCAATCAAGAGTTTTGATGGCACATCTGGTGTATAAGAGAATTTGACATCGCTGCCCTAAACTGTATCTCATTTCGAGCCATTGGTTCGTCTGGTATCGTGGAGAGGAAAGCGTCGAGTTTTGTCTTGAAGACCTCCACATCCGTGTCTTGCAGGTCTCTCAAATGTTTTGGCATTGAAGAGCTGAAATCCTCTGAAACCGAGATGTGAGATGCAATGGACGGCACCTTTGGCACCATGCAGTGGCAATTCCCTCTGAAAATATACTCGTCATGTAAATATAAATTGAATATTTACTTAATATTAATTGAAACAGCTGCTACTGAAGATAACTAATTTACTGTTAATAATAAACAACTTCCCAGTCTCCATTTTCTTTTTCTTCTTATATATATATATATATATATATATATATATATATATATGTATGTATATATGTATATATATGTATGTATATATGTATATATATGTGTATATATATATATATATATATATATATATATATATATATATATATATATATATATATATGTATATGGGCTGAGGACAATAATATGCAGTTTAATGCTGAAAAATTCCAAGCCCTGCGCTACCAACATCCAAAACTGAATATGAAACTTACAGAGTACACTGGTCCACAGGGAATTTCAATCCCAGAGCCTAAATCAGTGAGAGACCTCCTGAGTATCGACATAAGTGATGATACCTTTTTCCAAGTGCACATTACCAGAATGGCAACAAAGTGCAGACGATTGGCTGGATTGATCCTGAGAACATTCAGAACCAGAGATAAGGAAACCATGATGATCCTCTGGCGGACATTCGTCCTCAGCCGCCTGGATTAGTGCTCACAGCTGTGGTCACCCAGCAGTGTGAAATTAACAGCAGACCTTGAAGCAATCCAGAGGAGATTCACAAAGAAGATTGTCTCTTTGCAACTGCTCAGCTACTGGGAAAGGCTGAAACAGCTAAGACTCTATTCCCTGGAGAGAAGGCGGGAGAGGTATGCAGTAATATACATCTGGAAGATCCTGGAAGGAATTGTGCCAAATTTTGGCATTGAAAGCTACACCAATGCCAGAACGGGACGACACTGCATAGTGCCAAAGATCCCAGCAATGCCATCGCGCTTCAGGACCAGTTACTGCAACAGCTTGGGATTCAGGGGCCCACAGCTTTTTAATATTCTCCCAAAGAGCCTGAGGAATCTGCACAAAGTAGATGTAGGAGTTTTTAAATCAAAGCTGGACCTCTTCCTATCGAGAGTCCCAGATGAACCTACCTCGCGGCAGGAGGTGCAAATGAGGGTTGCTAAATCAAACTCCATTCTTCACCAAGTACCACATATTGTAAGAGGCTCCCTGTAATAACAGTGTAGCAACACGGTGGTGCATCAGCATGGCCGCAGCTCTAAGCTGAAACTTAAAAAAAAAAAATGTATATATATAAATATATATATATATATATATATATATATATATATATATATATACTATATATATACTATATATATAAAACAGAGATGTGTGTGTAATCGCTTTTCACGTGAAATCGACTTCACCAAATGCTTCCATACTTGTAATGCATGAATAATTTGACCTGGGATAAATCTTAGGCTCTTCATTTGATTTTTTTTAATTAAAAATAAATAATATTGCTTTATATTTAAGATTCACTTCTTTAAAAAGGTTCCTCAATGTCAACTTCCGGTATTGACGTAACAACCGCAAAAAGCTTCACTTTCTATTTTGTGTGTTCGTGTGTATGAGAGAAAGAGAGAGAGTAAATACTACATACACACCGCTCTCTCACTCTGTCTCACACACATACACACGCACCCCCCCCCCTAGAGTCACTCACACTCTGTCTCTTACAAACACACACATACATAAATGTATACAAACATATTTACAAAGACACACGTGTGTATGCGCGCGCGTGCGTGTTTGTAAGATACATAGTGTGAGTGAGTCAAGGGCTGTGTTGTCATATGCATACATCCAAAGATGTATGTATATTTATGCATGTACGTATACATGACAACAAACCTCTCTCTCTCACTCACACTCTGTCTCTTACAAACACACACATACATAAATGTATACAAACATATTTACAAAGACACACGTGTGTATGCGCGTGCGTGCGTGCGTGGTGGTGGGGGGGGCTCCACAATCGCCATTTATTTCAATTACTCTTCTGAAGATATTCACGTAAATCATTTTTTTCATTTAATCATCATCATCATCATCATCGTTTAACGTCCGCTTTCCATGTTAGCATGGGTTGGACGATTTGACTGAGGACTGGTGAAACCGGATGGCAACACCAGGCTCCAATCTAATTTGGCAGAGTTTCTACAGCTGGATGCCCTTTCTAACGCCAACCAATCAGAGAGTGTAGTGGGTGCTTTTACGTGTCACCCGCACGAAGGCCAGTCAGGCGGTACTGGCAACGGCCACGCTCAAAATGGTGTCTTTTATGTGCCACCCGCACAAGAGCCAGTCCAGGGGCACTGGCAACGATCCCCATTTTAATTTTCGTAAAAGTTTCCAAGTACCAATGAGGCTTTTTGGCACATTTTCAATTTCCCCCATTCATGAGAGGCGCCCAGCCATCATTCATCTGAGAGTCCATCTACAGAATGTCCAAATTTCTATACAGCATATTTTGCCTTTTTTTCTTCAAGTATATAAGCAACAATTTCATTCCCGAGCAACGCCGGGTGCTTCTGCTAGTGTATATATATATATATATATATATATATATATATATATATATATATATATATATGTATATATATGTATATATATATATGTATTTATTGGCTAAACTGGCAATATGACCATCCCCAAGTACAACAACATATATATATATATATATATATATATATGCATATGTATATATATATATATATATATATATATATATATGCATATGTATATATATATATATATATATATATATATGCATATGTATATATATATATATATATATATATATATATATATATATATAATAATAAAGGAGTTACGACGCAAAAACGTATAAATTCAAAAGAACATATTTATCTTCTTCAATATATATTTCAGTATAAAGAATTCATTAAGATGCTTAAATCAAAATTTCTTTACAATATATTTATAATATATTGTTATATATATATATATATATATATATGCATATGTATATATATATATATATGCATATGTATATATATATATATATATATATATATATATGCATATGTATATATATATATATATATATATATATATATGCATATGTATATATATATATATATATATATATATATATGCATATGTATATATATATATATATATATATATATATATATATATATATATATATATGCATATGTATATATATATATATATATATATATATGCATATGTATATATATATATATATATATATATGCATATGTATATATATATATATATATATATATGCATATGTATACATATATATATATATATATATATATATATATGCATATGTATATATATATATATATATATATATATATATATATATATATATATATATATATGCATATGTATACATATATATATATATATATATATATATGCATATGTATACATATATATATATATATATATATATATATGCATATGTATACATATATATATATATATATATATATATATATGCATATGTATACATATATATATATATATATATATATATATATATATGCATATGTATACATATATATATATATATATATATATATATGCATATGTATACATATATATATATATATATATATATATATATGCATATGTATACATATATATATATATATATATATATATATATATGCATATGTATACATATATATATATATATATATATATATATATATATATATATATATATATATCCCTGTTTTCACTTCTTGTTGCTTACGAAATCTCCACTAGAAATTGCGAAGAATTTTAGTTTGACAAAAGGTATCAGCAAGGAATTGGAGGAATTTTTGGGAAGAAAATATTCTTTCAGAATCTAAATTATATGAACTCAATCAGCCAACCAGCACGACAAGCCAACGTGGCAGCCTCTCTGTAGTTGCTTGCTTTGCTTGAAATAGCACCCGCGTTTCTGTAAATCATACCACAGTCTTTTTAAAAACGACACATTTGATAATGTATTCCTTGATGTACAAGTGTCAGAGCGCTCGAGGGAGATTGAGCGAGAGAGAGAGAGAGAGGACTGTTATGTCATATAATTCGACTAGATTAAGGCTCTAAGTAACATCAATATTATTACGCTTACCAAATTTGGGTGTTTCCTTTCAGCAAACTTGTTGATGTTTTTGTGACTGAACGGATCTTTGATCAAAAGCTTTCTAACCGTGACCATCATGTCTTTTAAAGACGATAGGTTGTGTGACTCGAGTTGAAATTTGGCTGTTATTTCTAGCGTATCGAACGACTATGTAGAGGCAGTTACGAAGTTAGTTATAAACTGGAAGAAGCGAAAGTGATAGACACTTTGGTACATCGTCTCAATTTATATTGAACAAGTAAACGTAACATGAATCTATTGTCAATACGTTGGTAAATTTGATAACGAAGAAAAACTTTTGCATAGTTTCGTATGTCGATTTTATTTATCATTACGTTTTGGTGAATTAAATCATTGTCAGTAAATAGTTGTTGTCGGTGTTGTTGTTTGGCTCCAGGTCAGTCCTGGCTGAATAGACATAACGTTTTCGTTTCATTCTTGATCAAGGTGTGATTTTAGAGAAATTCAATTGGTGTTTCTAGCATTTAGCGACCACGTAGCGGCTCCCTAACCTGCACTTCATCAGTAGCTAAAAATAAAATATCTGTATCAAAGTTCTTTACGTGAAACTATACTACAAAACAAACTGGCATTTATTTAGACCTTATCCGACCGCGCCATACAGCTTACTTCTAATTAAATTGGTATCTTCTTTCTTGGAATTTTTTTGTACGCCTTCGTTATGGTAATTGCTGTTTTCTTTTCCCCCCACCTCATCCATTCTTTCTTTATCTCTTAATTTAATTTTTTTCTTTTTTTTTTCTTACCCCCAAAGTCTTAGTCGAGTTTGTGTACCATGCGTAATAATGTTTTCATCATCTTCCTCGTGTATTGAGTGATGTACGCATAAAATTTCCGAATTAATTAAAATTTGTCTCGTATTTACAGAAAGAAAACAAAAGCTTCAAGGAAAACTATTAGCGACTAACAGTGAATGAATTTCAGCGAAAATTAATTTCTGAGGTTTGGGCGGTGAAGTTGACAGCTTTGGACACGTTTCAGATCTTTTCCCTTTGAACGGCAGATCGAGAAATTCTACCAGTGTCCGAAGTTTGAAAGTGTTAAGTTACAAAAAATTAATTTCTCGATCTGCCTTTCAAAGGGTAAAAAATCCCACGTTTCAATATTTGGACCTCATTAGCATACTGTTGTCTTTTCCAAATCTATCTTATTCTCATTGAAATCCACTGTATGTATGTATGTATGTATGTATGTGTGTGTGTGTGTGTGTGTGTGTGTGCGCGCGCGTGCATGCATGCATGTATGTATATAGTGGGGGTCTCTATATACGAATGTAATCTGTTCTAGAACTCTGTTCCTTAACCAAATTGTTTTCATTTGTTCATTATATGAGTAAGGCATGAAATAATTGTTTTATTAGTCCATCTATTAATTGCAAATACATATATGTGTGTGTACTCTTTGTCTTGCTTCGTGGCTATCTATAGTTATGTTTTTAACAAAAAATATGAAAAACATCATCTACATAAAATATGAAAATTTGCAAGCTACATGAAGTGCATGCATAGATTGTAACAAAACATTTGTACACTCTCTCTCAACCTATGCATGTATCTAGTTTGTTGCTCAAATTCCAGTTCATTGGCTGAATATTATTTTCTTCAGAAAAACTACTTGCCATACAATATTTTTATTTAGCATACTGTTCATATATGCTTTCCTTGCAATTATATGTATGTAGTCTACTTGTAATTGTTTAAATTTCAGCTTGCTAAGAGAATGTGCTCCCAGTAGCTTATTGTACTCATGCATAATCTCAATCACATGGCCACACCTGCACCTCTTGATATAACTGTGAAAATACATATTCTAAAACTAATACTGAATTTCTTAAAAAATATTAGAAATGCTCTGAGTCTTTTTGATATCAACTTGTCTGTGACCATTCCTGGTTCTAAGACACAAACTTTGTTTTAAAGTGATCTAAATTAAAACCTTCCATCAAAATTTCATGTTAATCTATGTTCCCAGCATCAGCTTAATATCCTTTCTACTAAAGGCACAAGGCCTGAAATTTAGTGGGAGGGGAGTAGTTGATTACAGCACCCCGAAAGGGTGAAAGGCAAAGTCGACCTCAGTGGAATCTGAACTCGCCAACAGGCGAAATATTGCTAAGCATTTTGTCCAGTGCGCTGATGATTCTGCCAGCTCACCGCCCCCGGCATCAGGTTAATGATGGCAGAACTATGTTACTAAATTCTTCATTACTTTCATAATTAATTGAAACAAAGGCAGTGC
This sequence comes from Octopus bimaculoides, assembly GCF_046866305.1. NCBI lineage: Eukaryota > Metazoa > Mollusca > Cephalopoda > Octopoda > Octopodidae > Octopus > Octopus bimaculoides. Next base: position 133,970,079 of record NC_142928.1, read on the forward strand.
ACTTCAACAAAAGTATGGTAACAAAAGGTTAAATCTATTTGTAATTTCTTTTTATTGTTATGAAATACAAAGTAAGCTTTTTTGTTTTTTAACTTAATAGATATTTTATATAACTGTCTACAAAAAGCATACACCATATAAAGTGGGCAGTTGGCAGGGTCATTAAAGCATCAAATAGATTTTGTGATAACTGTTCGGGCCTTTACCATTTTGAGTTCAAATTCTGCTGAGGTTAACTTTGCCTTTCAGTGTTGTAGGTTTGATAAAAAACAGTACTTGTCCTGTACTGAGTTCTACTCTATTCTTGTCATTCCTTTTCTCTGTCTGTTTGTCTTGTCTTGTTCTTGTTCTGGAAGAAACCAGCTGTGGTCAAACCTGAAGAGGGATGTGCTCTGCTAAGTCTAAAGCTATATCCAAGACATGCATATATCTTGTTAGTGTCTCTACAACATTATCAAGCAGTTGAGGGCCTGAGGTAATACTAGCATATAATACATATAATAGGTCGTAACAATTAGCAGATAATAAAGGCAAAAGCACAAGAGTCATGTATAGAAAACTGAGGTATCTAAAGTGCAATGCCCTTACTTTAATCTGTCTTCCTATGCATAGCTAAGTGCAGGCATGGCTGTATGGTTAAGAAGCTCACTTTTGCAGTCATGTATTAGGTTGTTTCACCTGAAATGTCGTATTTGAAAGGTAACAATAAAATATTGCAGAAGTGTTAGAGAACTGATTTGTTTAATCAAAGTATGATCCATGTTCATTTATGATGTTTACCCATATATTCCATCTTAAAAAAAGAAATTCATCTTTTGCTGTGACAAACTGTCCAAACGCTTCAATTACCTCTTCTCTATTTAAGAATGTTTTATTGCTTATGAAAAGCTCAAAATGCTTAAATAAGTGACGACCAGGGGAATAGGGAAGATGTTGCAAAATCTCATAATTCAGGCTTTGCAACTTTTGGACCATAGCTTGAGGAGTGTGAGGACGTGCATTGTTGTGGAGCAAAATTGGGCCATCTCTATTCACTAGTCTGGGTTGCTTCTTTTTCAAATTTTCATGCATACAATCAATTTCCTGGCAATATGATGTTGCTGTTACCATTTTTCCTTGTTGCAAAAATGAATAAAGAATAACTCCCTTTGCAGACCACCATACAGTGACCACTAACTTTTTAGGATACAGTGGTAGGTTTGGGTAGTGTTTAGGTAACTCTCCTGCATCTAATCACTGTCCTGTTCTCCTGCTTTTGTCAAAGTGTATCCATTTCTCATCACAAGTAATGATTTGATGCAAACATGGTCTTTTTGCAGTTGAGAAAGCAATAAGGCGCACACTTCGAGACATCTGTCTTTCTGAATCTTGTTCAGTTGATGTGGAACAAACCTATTTCTTTTCTTGACATTTCCATTTTTTTACAGGTGTCCAAAAACAGTTGTGTGAGATGTTTGGAGTTTTGATGAAAGTTTTTGAACCTTTGTTCTCAGATTTTGTTCAACCAAAGCATTTAATCTATCATGCCGAATAACTGATTTTGGCCTGCCCGTTGGTTTATTTTCAAGGCTATCATCGCCTGAATGAGAGCTTAGGAACAATCTCTGAGCAGTTCTGATGTCAACAAAACCATTACCAAAGGCCCGCTTGATATTCCTTAGAGCTTCTTTGGCAGAGTGACCCGGTTTGTACTCATACGAGAAAATCACTCAACATAGTTTGGTTGTTATCACTTTCTTAAGGTCTGTGGGTACGAATTTTGTATACAAAAAGAAAAAGAGTCAAGATTAAATGAGTTTTTTGAATGACTGAAATAACAAGTAATTAAAAATGCAACATTTCTTGTGAAACAACCTAATAGTTTCATGTTTAGTCCCACTGTGTGGTACTTTGAGCAAGTGCTTTCTACTATAACCTTAGGCTGACCAATAACTAGTAAGTGAATTTGGTAGAATGGAAACAGTGTGGAAGTCAATTGTATGTGTGTTTATGTGTATGCATGCATATATTTACATATAGATAACGGACACTGAAAGTGATTGTGCTTTACCAGTAAGCTACCAGGTATAAACCATTTTATTATCTCTCTCTCTCTTTCTCTCACTCTCTTTCTCTCACTCTCTCTTTCTCTCACTCTCTCTCTCTATATATATATATATGTGTGTGTGTGTGTGTATATATATATATATATATATATATATATATATATTTAAATTCAATAATACGATGAATTCTTTTACAATAATTTATCAAGTAGCTAGCGTGAAAAAAACCTCATAAGGGGAAAAAAATCCATCATTTATTCCTGAAATATATATTTATATTTATATAAGGGCATTACTATACAATAATGCCTCATGCTATGAGGGACTCTAAGGTCAGACTACCATAAAAAACACATTTTTACCGAACGCGAGGAAATGCAACTCTCAAAGCCAGCCCCTTAAAAACAGACTGAATTATAGATCATGATTTCGTAGTTATTGTAGTATTATACAACCTCTACTCGTCAGTATAATATGGTCAAGATAAATAGAAAATATATATATATATATATATATATATATATATATATATATATATATATATGTATATATATATACTAGCTTAAAAGCCACCCTATTCTTCTGAATAGTCCTTTTCTCCCAAAATATTAAGGTTTTTAAAAACTTTCTGCATAATGCTTGTGGCTTTGTATGTGTTTATCCCCTCATTCACTGCTTCTTGGTTTATTTACGTCCACATAACCAAGCAGTTCAACAATAGAAATTGGTAGAATAAGTGCCAGAACTTTAAAAACCCAAAAGTAATTACTAGAGTTGAATAAGAAAACAACATTGGATATAGAATAAGTATCTTAAAATAGTATAAATGATTTTATTGCTTGCTGGGTCACCTTAAACTGATCTAAGTGCATTTAATTATTAATTAAATGCAATTGTTTATATGCAATTGTATTTTAGTCTAGTGACTGTCTGCATTTTACAAACAGGTTTAATTATGATCTAATGTAATATGCAGGCTGATTATTACTTTGCCACCTTTAAATTAACACTAATAAATCCTATAACAAATGTATCAGATGTAAATTTTTGATTTCCAATTGGATCAACAAAAGACTATAGCCGTTCAGTATTTGCAACTTAAGTGACTGATTGAATGTGAAAGCGTGTCTTGGAGTAATTGAGTGAAATGTTGCCATGTATTTAGAGTACTAGCATCAACACAGTCACAGATTCTGGGCTATGGCTGTAGTTGAATAGCCCCAGTATGTGACTGGTATTACATTTTATCAAACTTGGAAGAATAAAATGTAACGTTAACCTAGACAAGATTTTAACTTAGAACATAAAGAACTATAACCATATACTGCTCTACCAATTATTCTGATCCATCACTCTGTAATTATATTATACTAGAACAAAGTCTTGTGAGAGAATTTGGTAAATGGAAACTGGTTTCTATGGCTGGAAGCTCTTCCTAATGCCAACCACTTTACATAGTGTACAGTATGCTTTTTGTGTTGCAACCACACCAGTGCTTTTCATATGGTACCGGCACCCACACCAATACTTTTTATATGGTACCTTGGTTTTAGGAACTCAGTTCTGTTGTGGTGTGTAGGTATTCATATATATATATATATATATATATATATATATATATATATATGTATATGTAATATGTATGTGGGTGTATGTTTGTATGTATTCATGTCTAGACATCACATGGTGATTGTAAGAGAACATCGTTGTCATAGAAGCATGGTTGTTTGTTTCTAGTCTTCAGTGAAAAACATGTCTGGCTATGGGGAAATATTACCTTGCGTGGAAGCAGGTGAGGGTTGGCAACAGGAAGGGCATCCTGCTGTAGAAAGTCTGCCTCAGCAAATTCTGTCTGACCCATATGAGCATGAAAAACTTAAATGTTAAATGATGACGATGGTGAAGAAAGATAGAAATTGGTCTGTGGTTGGGAAGTGGGATGATGGAGAGGCTGCAAATAGGGGTATCAGTACATAGCCTTAATGAATTTGGAACTTGCTGTTCTGTTAGCTCGATTCCTATACAAGGCATGCATTTAAACAAAAATGAGGGAAGAGGAATAACCCATGGTTTGAATACAGGCAACAAAGATGAATAAAAGTATATCAAATACTATTCAAAATATAAGTTTTGATTTATTGAAGCTACCTTCCTGTCTCCAGACAATCAGATGGTCTTTTTCTTAACACTATTGATACCAAATTGCCTGAGACCATTCTTGGTTCTATGATTCAAATCCCAGTGTTGAAGTAATCTGAACTGAAACCTTTCATCAAAATTTCTTGTTAATTTATGTTGCAAACACCAGCTAATGATCAAAATTTGTCATCATCATTGTCATCGTCATCATCATCATCATCATCATCATCATCATCATCATCATCATCATCATCCTCACTTAAATCTTTAGTGTTCAGATTAATCTGTTAAATGTAATACTTTTTTCACTCAAATTGTTTTGAATTAATCATACATTATCTTACAGCTTTGAGGTTTCGATGGTGTGATAGTTTATTCTTAGAATGTCAATGTAGGTTAGGTGTGAGAGGCTGGATATGGCCAGTTTGAATGTAAATCATGTAGGATATTTGGGCCGGATATGGCTGGCTTAAACACCAAAGGGTTAATGCCTATTTTCCATGCTGGAATTGGATGGATGATTTGACAGGAGCTCGTAAGGTTGGGAGCTGCACCAATCACCATTGTCTGTTTTGGCATGGTTTCTATGGCTAAATGCTCTTCCTAATGCCACCACTTTACAGAATGTACTGGGTGCTTTTTATGTGGCAGCAGCACCAGTGCTTTTTACATTGCACCAGTCATTCTTTCAAAAAACAATTGAAATAAAGGCAGTGTATATCATCTGAAATATAGTAACAAGAGGTTGAACAGCATCTCAATTCATGTAAGTTCCAGACAATACTTGATGCTTGAAAGGCGGTGAGCTGACACAATCGTTAGCATGCCGGGTGAAATGCTTAGCGGTATTTCGTCTGCCGCTATGTTCTGAGTTCAAATTCTGCTGAGGTCGATTTTACCTTTCGTCCTTTTGGGGTTGATTAAATAAGTACCAGTTACTCACTAGAGTCGATGTAATCAACTTAATCACTTTGTCTGTCCTTGTTTGTCTGCCGCTATGTTCTGCGTTCAAATTCTGCTGAGGTCGACTTTGCCTTTCGTCCTTTTGGGGTTGATTAAATAAGTACCAGTTACGCACTAGAGTTGATGTAATCGACTTAATCCCTTTGTCTGTCCTTGTTTGTCCCCTCTATATTTAGCTCCCTGTGGGCAATAAAGGAATAAATACTTGATGCTTGAGATTGTCTCCCTTTCTCATTCAGAATTGATCACTGTTGCTGAATGGTATCTGTTTTCTCAAGAAGGAAAGATAGTTTTAATAAATCAATAATTTATCTTGTGTGGTAATTAGTTATTATGCTTTTATAGATCGTTTTGCTGGACTAGCTGTCATTGCTGTTAATTCCATTTCTCCAGTCACTGATATGGAAGACAATTTCAATGGTTTATAAGGAGACAGGAAGTAGGAAGTTGTAACATTAATCACTTCCTTCATAAGGGTGTTATTGATGTAAGAAAAGTGACACCAGTTAGGTCTGGAACTTTTGAGAAATGCACTGTTATTTCATAGTATTCACCTCTTTCTATATACATATGCAAATACTAGCCACAAAACTTCTTTACCTTGTTCTTTGTTTTATGAGTTTCTTTATGTAAGAATCAATAATAATAGAAAGTCTGTTGAAGTGAGACAGCTGTCTTACTTTAAAAGTCTTTTTTATAATTATTGCTAATGGAAGGAGGGAAAAAGAGAGATTGGGTACTGAATTATGTATAAAAGTGGATATGGCTGCATGGTTAAGAAGTTTGCTTCTCAACCACATAGTTTCAAGTTCAGTTCCATTATGTGGAAGCCTTGGGCAAGTGTCTACTATTATAACCCTGAGCTGGCTAAAACCTGTTGAGTAGATTTTGTAGATATAAACTGAAAGAAACCTGTTATATACATATGTGTGTTTAAGTTAAGTGTATATATATATTTATGTTAGAGTTTTGTGTCTTTGTGTCTCCTTGTCTTGAAATCACACTGTAGTTGTAAGTGAATGTCACTGTCTTACAAGCATTATCATTCTTTTTCAAATATTTTCTGTTAATGTTTAGCTATAGGGAAATATTACTTTGCTGGGAAACAATTGAGAGTTGAAAAAAGGGCATCCATAGAAAATCTACCTCAGTTAGCTCTATCCAACCCTTTCAAGCATGAAAATGTGGATATTTAAAACAGTGATGACGATGATGATTATAACAATGATGATGATGATGATGATAACTTTCCATTATAGTGAATTTACTGTGTGTTAGAGAATACACTGCAATAGCAGCATATAATGTCATCTTACCTATATCTGCTGTTGTTAAGAACATTTGAGTTGTTGGTATTGTTTAGCCCTAAGTCAGCTATTATCAAATAGACTGATGACATTTGGTAAGACATTAATAAAATGACAAAGTAACCAACATCATCATCACCATCATCATCAGCCTTAAACCAATGAGAGGATGATGTATAGACAATTTTCACCATCATCACCACCATCATTTAACATCCATTTGCCATGCTTGCATAAGTTGGATGGTTTGACAGGAGCTGGGGAGCTGTCCAGACTCCAATTGTCTGTTGTGGAATGGTTTCTATGGCTGGATGTCTTTCTTAATGCCAACCACTTTATAGAGTGTGCTGGGTGCTTTTTGATGTGTCACATGCATGGGTGCATTTATGCAGCACTGGTACAAGTGCATTTTATGTGGCACTGGCACCTGTAAAGGACAAGCCTGTATGCATGGATGACAGCGATTTTACTTAGCTTAACGTGTCTTCTTAAGTACAGCAAATTGCCACAACTCCTGATCCCTTGTCATTTCCTCAGCGAGGCCCAGTGATTGAAAATCCTTTCTCACCATTTTGTCCCATGTCTTCCTGGGTCTTTTTTTTTCCATAGGTTCTCTCCACAATTAGTGCTCGGCACTTCTTTATGCAGCTGTCCTCATCCAATATGGGAGAGAAATGATCAGCTGGATAAAGAGTTAGGTTATTAATTTACAGGTTGTAAAGTCAAATCTGTAAGTCCTTTGTTATGTTTCAGACCCTGTTTTAAGGCACATCCACACATACATGGCTATGTGGATGAGAAGTTTGTTTTTCAACCACATAGTTTTGGGTTCAGTCCCACTGTGAGGCACTTGGGTGACTGCTTTCCACTAAAGTTCTGGGTTGACCAAAGCTTTGTGAGTGGATTTGATTAAAGAAGCCCATTGTAGTTGTATGTATATGTGTGTACGTCAGTGTGATTGTGTGTATCTTCTTGCTTTGACATTGCATAATTGTTGAAGTGAGTGTTACTATCATACAAGTAACGTTATACATTGCCAATATTTTGTGAAAACCATGTCTTTGATAGGAAACATGAGGGTTGGTGACAGGAAGGGCATCCAGCTGTAGAAAATCTGCCTCAATAAATTCCATCTGACACATGCAAAAATGGAAAATGGGCATTATGACAATGATGATATAATACCTAAATGCATGAATTTTTAGTTGAATGAATTAACCCTCGTACCTAATTTTTTTAAAGCCTGGTACTTATTCTATCAGTGGAGTCGCAATGGCCCAGTGGTTAGGGCAGCGGACTTGTGGTCATAGGATCACGGTTTCGATTCCCAGACCGAGCATTGTGAGTGTTTATTGAGCGAAAACACCTAAAGCTCCATGAGGCTCTGGCAGGAGATGGTGGCGAACCCTGCTGTACTCTTTCACCACAACTTTCTCTCACTCTTTCTTCCTGTTTCTGTTGTACCTGTAATTCAAAGGGTCAGCCTTGTCCCACTCTGTCTCACGCTGAATATCCCCGAAAACTACGTTAAGGGTACATGTGTGTGTGGAGTGCTCAGCCACTTGCACGTTAATTTCACGAGCAGGCTGTTCCGTTGATCGGATCAACTGGAATCCTCGACTTCGTAAGTGACGGAGTGCCAACAACTTATTCTATCAGTGTCTTTTGCTTAACTGCTAAGTTATGAGGATGTACACACACCAACACTGGTTGTCAAGCGATGGTGAGGAAAAAACACCGACAGAGAGAGAGAGAGAGAGAGCGAGGCTTGTTTCAATTTCTGTCTACCAAATCCACTCACAAAGCTTTGGTCGGTATGAAGCTACATTAGAAGACACTTGCCGAAAGTGCCATTCAGTTAGGTTGAGCTTGGAACCATGTGTTTGGGAAGTAAGCTTCTTGCCACACAGCCACACCTACACCTATATACCTGGAATATGGTTGTTACTTAACTTTATTTCTCTGGTTTCCCATGTAAAAAAAAGGGGTTTTTGAACATGGAAGCCAAATGAATAAATAAATGAATAGAAAATAAAATAAAAACCAAAAAAAATTGTCACCCTAGAGTTTACAAGAGAAGAATGTGGAAGATGTAAAACACCTGGTTGTTATATGATCATACTACTTCACGCACCTCTGTTACAAATTTAGCTTGATATAACTGATGGTGAAACTGAACCTATACATTGTTAGTTGAATGTAGATATGATGTGCTTGTTTGTCGGTAATTTTGGAACCAATGCAAATTGGTTGTTGTTTTGTTACAGTTTTTTTTTGTTTTTGCATTCTGAAAAAGAATATCTGTTATAGGTTGTTAAATACAAAGTTATAAATGATGGAATTTATTTAGAATTGAACTGAGATGTATGACTCACTGCAAACCAGATGCTTAATAATAAGTAATTTCTTGTTGGTATTCAAGGCCATTAGATTTGCAGAGAAATGGAATGGAAGTGATATTGTTTGATGTTGATGTTTTTGTCAGGTGAGTTACTTGTGCTATGAGGTGAAATGAAATTCACACTGGCAGTGAAATGGTTACAGCTAGGGACCTATAAATTGGCAGTTGGAGTTATCAGACTTTGAATGATATGTTTTGTCTTTTACTTGTTTCAGTCATTAGACTGTGGCCATGCTAGGGCACTGCCTTGAAGGGTTTTAGTCAAACAAAGTGACCCCAGAACTTTTCTTATTCTATTGGTCTCTATGCCAGACAGCTAAGTTATGAGGGACATAACAAAGCTGACATTGGTTGTCAAGTGGTGGGAGAGGGACAAACACAGACATAAACTCATAAATCATCATCATCATCAATATTATTTTAACATACACTTTTCTGCGTTTGCATGGGTTTGATGAAGTTTGTTGCGGTGGAATTTCTATGTCCAGGTGCCCTTCCTGCCACCAACTCTCACCTGTTTCTAAGGTGATATTTCCCTATATTTCGGGTACACACACACACTGGCACTCTGTTGGAAATGATGATGAGGATTCAAGTTGATCTGATCAATGGAACAACCTGCTCATGAAATTGATGTGCAAGTGTCCGAGCTCTCCTCAGACATCACTACCAATAACATACATCTCTGGGAGATTCAGCATAACACAGAATGTGACAAGGCTGACACCTTTGAATTACAGATACAGCTCATTTTTGCCGGCTGAGGAGACTGAAGCAATGTGAAATAAAGTGCCTTGCTCAAGGCCACAAACACTGCCAGGAATTGAATTCACAACCTTACGATCATGAGCCGAATATCCTATCCACTAAGTCATGCACCTTCAACTTCATCTCTTCCCCCCACACAGTTGGTTTTCACATAGTTTCTGTCTACCAAAGTTACAATTTATTCACAAGGCTGACAGTTGCCCAAGGTGCTGCCCAAGGGACTGAACCGGAAACCACATGGTTGTAAAACAAGCTTCTGAAAGCACACTGCCATGCCTGTCCCTTTCATTCAATTATTTGTCTCCCTCTCCCTCTTGCCATAGAATTTTCAATTGAATCAAATAAATGCCCTCCACATGATAATTGTAAAGGAAAAGAGAATTCATGAAAGATATTTCACCAAGAAGGTATACAGAACTAGACAACTCCTATGTAATTATACTTCCAATTGAGTAACAGCCCCTTTAGATATTTAATGACCCCTTTGCTTCTGTAGCATTGTCACCAAGTTTTTGTATGTTTCTTTCTCCATTCATCCCTTTCTTTCTCATTCATTTACTGTTTTGTTTGATTTTCTTCTTGGTTTAGTGGAATGTGCATATGTGTATACATGAAGGAATATGTGCATGTATATGTATGAAAGAGTAAAAAGAGTAGCAGATACTGAAAGCAGAGTTACTTATTTACTGGAAGTTGAAAACTTTTCTGAGTTTCTTAGAGATGATCTTCAGAAAATAATGTAATGATAATTAAAACTAGGAAAAGAACACAGAATCCATATATAATCCACGTACATACCTATGTGTGTGTGTGTGTGTGTGTGTGTGTGTGTGTGTGTGTGTATATATTACATACATATAAGAGGGATGACCACTAAGTGGACATCCATTATGCTAGAAGTAGACCACCTATGGTCTGACCACTAAGAAGAGTGGTCATCCCTCTTATATGTATGTTATATAATTTTTCTGAATCTTCAGAGTTTTTCAATGTGCTAGGCCACTGGTTTTAAATTGATATTTATTAAATTAATACTCAATTTTTCACCCTTATTATTTAAATTTATATATATATTTATAACGTGAGAGAGTTAGGGGTTGGGGGTTCAACTTAGTATCTATCCAGTATACTGCTGGGAGGGTACCCAATTATTGCTACACTAGTGCTATACTAGGTGCAATCAATGGGAGCGGGTAAAAGTGGAGGTTTTACCCAAAATTTGTGTAACAATTAGAAAATGGAGGATAATATGCTGAACCCAACTACTTGCAGATGGTGTATCCCGTTGAATTCATTAATTTAATTCATAGCAAAAGTGACAAAAAAAGGAAGAAAAGAAAAAGAAAGAAAGAACCAAAGCACAGGTGTCTATGGCAGACTGTTATTTTGCCAACATGGTTTACATATAGAAGTACAAAGTACATAAGGAATTAGAGGATGAACAGAAGTTTAATCTTACAGCTGTTTCGGCCTAAACTAGGCCGAAACATATGTAAACCATGTTGGCAAAATAACATAGTCTGCCATAGACACCTGTGCTTTGGTTCTTTCTTTCTTTTTCTTTTCTTCCTTTTTTTGTCACTTTTGCTATGAATTAAATTAATGAATTCAACGGGATACACCGTCTGCAAGTAGTTGGATTCAGCATATTATCCTCCATTTTCTAATTGTTACACATATATATATTTATATATATATATATATGTATATATATATGTATATATATATATATATATATATATATATATATGCTTTTAGTGCGAATGGTCTTTTTATATGACGCCGAGTTTACAATCCTGTAAATAATAATAATGGTATTTTTATATAAGCTTAAAGCTTATGGTGATCACCGCGCAATGACTAAGGGAAATAGTCTAATAAAGGGGCTTATAAACCCTTGACAGAAAAAAGAAGGCTTTCCTATCCACGTGGGAGATGAACCTAGATCCCTTTGTTAACACGACTATGCATGCATCCATGCATCCATGCATACATACATACATACCTACATACATACATGTCTGATCCATGCATGCATAGGAAAGTGGACCTTAAAACTGTAGCAGCAACATTGATGATGATGATGCTACTACAGTTTTAAGGTCCACTTTCCCATGCATGCATGGATCAGACAGAATTCATTGAAGCAGATTTTCTGTCTCAGTGCCCATCCTGTCACCAACTAATATTTATTTTGACATCCACTTTTCTATGGAGGCAGATTTTTCTGTGGCTGAGTGCTTTTACTGTTACCAAATCTAGAAAAGGATCACTAGAATATATAGAATTGTGAAAGTCTTCTTTAGATGTTACATTAGGACCATTCTAAAAGTTTCTTGGTATGACCACATTACAAATGAAGATATCATGAAAAAGTGTTCTATAGGTTACCATAATTGTAAGAAGCAGGTCAAATTCATCAAGATCTGGATGAGGACTGCGCAGGAGTTAGCAGACCTTCATCTATCTTCAGAACAGGCTCATGAGAGGGCTTGTGACAGTACTGGATGGAGATCTCTGATTGGTTGATGCTCCATGGGGAGTGGGAGGAACCAAGATAAGTTGTACATTTTCACATGAATTAAATATAAAAATTTTCAACCTAAAACCATGACATTATAATCACCAGCAACCCCACTTGTATGAGTTGAACTATGTATCTGTTGCTTAGCAGGTAAATGAATTATTGGTTACACTATAAAATACCTACTACTATTGTCTTCAAATTAAGTTTTGTAAGTCTGTTTACTGGAATTTAATCTCCATAAAGTAGTTTTTCATTATGACTTCACAGAGCAAGATAAATTATACAAGCATATACATATGTATTATGTTACATACGTTCATGTCCAACATAGTAAGGTTGCCCCCACTGCTAGGTTTATGATGAGAAATACATTAATCCCTCAATTATCGCAGGTGTTACGTTCCAAAACTCCCTGCAATAGGTGAAAATCTGTGAAGTAGAAACAGGACTAGACTATATTTTAAAAAATTATTTATATAATTTGTATATATTTATTTTATTATTTTTATATATTTAAACTTTTATAAACTCTCCCCCACACTCTTAGGAGTACCCGTGTCTTCTCTTTTCCCATGGGTAAGGAACATAGTGATGGGCAGTTGCTGGTGCTGTCTTTTCTTCTGTGTAAGGAGGTTTTTATAAATTTCCATGGCTCTGTCAGTTGCATTTCTGAACTGCAATGCATGGATCATCTGGGAGTCCCAATCTTCCGCCATTCTCTGAAGTTCTTTTGGCAGCCTACGTTTGTATACCTTCTCCCTTCCTTAAGGATGTCGAGGAGTTTCGCCTTCTTTGCTATAGTAAGCATCTTCCTCTGGTGCTTGGATTCACTGCCAGAAGCCTTAGAAGGTGCAGAATGTTGGGGTGACATTGTAGGGCTTGAAATAAATTCACAATTTTATACACAAATGCAAAACAACACCATTCACTCGCTTCCCGAATTTCGTTTTCCATACAGTATGTGTGACTCTTTGTTTACTCATCTATGGTACACTACATATTTTCCTTTGATATGTTTTAATTAATGTGTTATACAGTGCAATACTGTATTGCATTTTTATTAATTCATTTATTAATTTTTAAGCATGAAATTTTTTTATTTTATCACAGAAATAATTAAAATCTAAAAATATGTAAATACCTATTGGCACAGAAACCTGTGCAATATAAATTTACATATATTAGCCAGAAAAATCTGCAATGTACTGAGGGCACGATAGGTGAACTGCGATATGGCAAGTGATTACTGTAACATCATTAGCCAAATTATGAATGAACTGACTGTTAAGGTTATTAATGTAAAATGATATTTGAGATAGAAAGGAACAGCAGGCCCACTGTTTGGTCACAAAGCATGCCCCAAAACATAACATATACTGTTTTATTTCTCTCCTATGCATGCGTGTACACACATACATACTCGCACGCACGCACTCCAGACTAATTGCTCAGTAGTATTTCATCTGTCTTTATGTTCTGAGTTCAAATTCTGCCGAGGTTGACTTTGCCTTTCATCCTTTCAGATTCAATAAAATGAGTATCAGTTGAGTACTGGGGTTGATGTAATCGACTTACACTCTTCCTCCGAAATTGTGTGTTTCAGTTTGCTATCACTACTGCTTGACAACAGGTGTTGGTTTGTTTATATCTCCATAACATAGTGATTCAGTTGAAGGGACTGGTAGGATAAGTACCAGAGTGAAAAAATTAAGTACTGGGATGATTTGCATGACTAAACCCATCAAGGTGGTGCCCCTACACAGCTGTTGTTCAGTGACTGAAACAGATAAAAGATATATATATCCATGCTGGTGGCATGTAAAAAGCACCATCTGAACATGGCCGATGCCAGTGCCCCTTGACTGGCTCCCGTGCCGGTGGCATGTAAAAAGCACCGTCTGAACATGATTGATACCAGGCCCATCTGACTGGCTCCTGTGCTGGTGGCATGTAAAAAGCACCCACTACACTCTCGGAGTGGTTGGCGTTAGGAAGGGCATCCAGCTGTAGAAACATTGCCAGATCAGATTGGAGCCTGGTGCAGCCGCTGGCTTTCCAGACCTCAATCAAATCGTCCAACCCATGCTGGCATGGAAAACGGACATTAAATGACGATGATGATGTATGTATCTGTGTGAAGGTGCATGGTTAGGGTATTGCACTGATGATTGCGAGATCGTGGGTTTGATTTCCAGACTGGGCATTGCGTCATGTTCATGAACAAAGCACTTCATTTCACATTGCTCTGCGATTGTTTCATCATCTGACATGTGGCACCCATTGCACCTGTACAAGTAATGTTGATTTGATGGAGCGAGTGAGCTTATGTCTATACAAGCATTTGATCACTATAAACAAATTATCTGTGTGGCTGTTTGGTAAGAAATTGTCAAACCCTCATATGTCGTCTAACGACAGGAGAGCCCATCATATATATATATCATCATCATCATCATCGTTTAACGTCCGCTTTCCATGCTAGCATGGGTTGGACGATTTGACTGAGGACTGGTGAAACCGGATGGCAACACCAGGCTCCAATCTAATTTGGCAGAGTTTCTACAGCTGGATGCCCTTCCTAACGCCAACCACTCAGAGAGTGTAGTGGGTGCTTTTACGTGTCACCCGCACGAAAACGGCCACGCTCGAAATGGTGTCTTTTATGTGCCACCCGCACAAGCCAGTCCAGGGGCACTGGCAACGATCTCACTCGAAAATCCTACGGGAGCCAGTCAGGCGGTACTGGCAACGGCCACGCTCAAAATGGTGCATCTCATGTGCCACCCGCACAAGAGCCAGTCCAGGGGCACTGGCAACAATCTTACTTGGCTTGCCGGGTCTTCTCATACAAGTATTTGTGCATCAAATTTTCCATTAGTTGATGTTTAAAAAAAAAAACAAAAAAAAACATGATTTTCTTTTCTTTTTTTCATTACTTAGTTTCTGATATAAAATGTGTATGGAAAGTGTTAAAGCTACCAAGTTCAATATCTGTGAAAATGCACATTGAAATAAGTATGTCACAATACAGCTACTCAAAATGGGTTTACTGTGTTACATAGCTGTATATTTATGCCTTCCATGAATAGTTTTAGTAGTAGCACAGTTAACTATTATAATTAAAAAATCATATAAATCAATCAATTCTATTAGCTTCTAACATGTTTTAAGGTTTTCGCTTGATTTTCAATTTTAACAGACATACACATAAAAGTTAGCAGAATTAAAATGAGAAGAAAAACAAAGAAAATCTTGTAGGTATGTTATATAAATTTTGTAGGTATGTTATATAAATTTTGGGAAGTAGGGACGTAGAAAGTCTGGGCAAATATCAAGATTCTTTCGTGGTTTTTAACTTTGTTCCTTTCCACCTGTCAAATCTATTTTGAATTATGTGTGCGTGAAACATTAATTCCTATACAAACCGTACTATACACTATACAAAGAAAATAAAATGACAAACAAATGCCGAACTAGTGTGTGTGTGTGAGTGCATGTGAGTGTGGTTGAACGAGTGAGTGAATGTGTGTACTTCAGCCTGGCACGACGACAGCTGTCTGTGATGTCAGTGTGATTTGTGTAATAACTTGTAAGTTAATTGCGAACAATTCTTTCTATGGTTGCTCCATTGCCTGAGGCTCTCACATCATCTATTGAAAAATATACAACAACCAACAATGGCAGAAAAAAGACTTATTCAATGTCTTAGTTGTTTCTTAACAACAGTTGTGAGGGTGGAAAAAAGTTGTTGTTGTTGTTAGTGTTGTTTGTGTTGGTAGTGGCAGTAATAAAGACACTTTTGATTAATCCTTTCTTTTGTTTGATTTTTGTTAATATATTTCCTGTTTATTATTTGTTGGAATGGTGCATGTAATTGCTTTAAGGTTTCAATAAACTGATTCTAATTTTGTATCTTGGGAGGGTCATTATGCCACTAAACATACACATTGGTTTTTTTCACTTCTTTCAGTGTTATTAGTCAATTCGTTAACATTTAACCAATTAAGTAATTGACTAATTCATCAATCAATCAATCAGCTAGGTTTATCAGAGACTGTCCTCATCATTTGCAATCTCATCAACAACATGCCCTCTCTATGCCAGGCCTGCAAAACTGTCCTTTGCTTTCTGTTCACATTTACTACACTAGTTGAATAGCAGAAATGGTTGAACACAGGACTTTATTCTCTACATATTATTTTTATCTTGTTTCTCTTGTAAAGGATGAAATCCAACTGAGATTGACTTTGTCTGCCCACCGTTCCCCAAGATTTGATAGAATAAATGTCAGCCATAAGTGAATAAGTGAAGTTAACCACATCTTACCCCAACAAATTTTTGTCATTCTGTCACTTTTAAAAATTGATGATGGGAGATGAATGTGACAGACTTAGAAGAGACAGAAAAAATATGATTAATTGTAATGATGTTATTTCTTTGAAGACTATGGTGGCCATTTGTAGTTAGGAGTTATGGTTTTGACCAGTAATTCTCAACCATTTTTGGTCTATGAACCTCTTTGATTCCCATTTTACTTTAATGGCCCCCACATAGATGTTTAAAAAAATTTTATTATATTTTTTTAATCAGATATTAGAAATTGCATAAAAGATTGTTAAAATATTGTGTCTATTGTAGAAGTATAACCAATTTATTGCGCATAAACTTTAGCAATAAAATCTTAATTGGGCCACAAGTATTATGTGGATCCCATTTGAGAACTAATGGCCTTGACAAATTACAAGGAAAAAAAAAACCCACCCATATTTTATTTCCAGCTGAATTCGATGTTGTTATTAAGTGAAAACTGCAATGCCTCATTCCTGAAATAATTTCTTGCTTGTGAAAGAAATTAGTTTTTGTGTTGTTTTGACTAGACACAAAAGCTATAAATGATTCTGTTGTTGTTGCTTAGCCCCCAAGTCACTCCTGATCAAGCATTCTTAAGATCAGAGGTTTTCAATCCATGACCTTCTTTGTTTTTTGTGCATCAAATAAACAACTTGTGTGCACCCATTTTATGCTGTCATTCAATAATTTACTTTTCGTTACAAAAAAAAAATGTCATTTACTTTAGTGCATTGAGCTAACATTACTGAAAGAATTCAACCCTAAACTTGACTGCCTCTATTGTCTCGTTTTTTTTTCTTTTTGGTTCCAATAATGTGTCACGTATAATGAATTTTTGTCATCAGACTTGCTTTTGCATTGTGTTTAAAGACCAAAAGCAGGAGCCTTCAAGAAAAGCTTTTGTTGACCTTATTCCTAGTTGAAATAAATCAATACATATAACTTCTGTCTTTTTAAGTTAAGTCTCTCAATCCTGTCAAATGTAATGCTTCATCATTATTATTTAACTTCTGTTTTCCATGCTGGCACGAGTTAGATGGTTTGAACAAAGCTGGTAAGCTGACCCAGCTGCAGTCATCTGTTTTTGTTTAGTTTCTACAGCTGGATGGCCTTCCTAACACCAACCATTTTACAGAGTGTACTGGGTGTCCTTTATGCGCCACTGGCACAGGTGCATTTTATGTGTCGCTAGCACAAACGCTTTTTATGTATCAGCACACTACCCTCAACTGTGATTTCACTTGCCTTGACATGTCTTTTCAAGCACAGCAAATCACCAGACATCTCTGTCACTTGTCATTGCCTCTATGAGGCTCAACAGCTGAAGATCACATTCCACCATCTCATCTCATGTTTTCCTGGGTCTTATTTCTTCATATTGTTTTGAATCAATCATGCATTATCTCATAGCTTTGAAATTTCGATGATGTGATTGTTAATTCTTAGAATGTCATTGTAGTTAGGTGTGAGATGTTGGATCTGGCTAGTTTAAGTGCTAAAGAGTTAAACAAAATTGTCAAATTAGTAATTTTTCTTTTCATTTATAATAATGGTTTCAAATTTTGGCACAAGGCCAGTAATTTCAGAAGAGTAGGTAAGTTGATTACATCGACCCCAATGCCCAACTAGTACTTAGTTTACTGACCCCAAAAAGATGAAAGGTAAAGCTGGCCTTGGAAGAATTTGAACTCAGCATGTAAAAACATATGAAATGCCATTAAGCATTTTGCAGAGCATGCTAATGATTCTGTCAGCTCATCACCCTCTCTTTATTTATAATAATAATATATGCTGTATTTCAGGAGGGTCGTTATGCTAATAATAAACACATGCACTGATCCTAAAAGCACCCACTACACTCTGAGTAGTTGGTGTTAGGAAGGGCATCCAGCTGTAGAAACTCTGCCAAATCAGATTGGAGCCTGGTGTTGCAATCCGGTTTCACCAGTCCTCAGTCAAATCGTCCAACCCATGCTAGCATGGAAAGCGGACGTTAAACAATGATGATGATGATGATGAATTGGTTAACTGTTTAACCAAAAGGATGAAAGGCAACGTCAACCTTGGTGA
Organism: Octopus bimaculoides; assembly: GCF_046866305.1. Classification (NCBI taxonomy): domain Eukaryota; kingdom Metazoa; phylum Mollusca; class Cephalopoda; order Octopoda; family Octopodidae; genus Octopus; species Octopus bimaculoides. The sequence continues at coordinate 133,988,649 of NC_142928.1, forward strand.
AATTTGAACTCACAACGTAAAGGCGGACAAAATGCTGCTAAGCATTTTCCTGGCATGCTGATGATTCTTCCAGCTCACTGCCTTAATAATAATAATAATAATAATAATAATGATAATAATAATAATAATAGTAATTAATTCTTTTATTGGCCACAAGGGCTAATATAAAGATACATTAAAGGACAAGACAACATAAAAGACAACACAAGACAAGACAAAGGGTTTTCACATTTGTGTAAACATTAAATAACAAAAAAAGAGATAACAAGTAAAACTCCCAGTAGGGGGTAGCACTTTAAAGTTTACTCGTGGAAAAACCCACAAAAGCCACGGGTACCTGATCAACAGGGCAAGAGCCCTACTCCTTTTATTCTTTTTACAGGTGTATTCTCAGAATTGGTCCATTCACACTGGCCATTTTTCCAACATCCACCCACCTTTCAATAAATTTGCTAGAAGACAACACTTCCCTCTCCACTCTCACTTTCCTTTTCAAGTGAAACTTGGAAAGGTTGATGAGGGTTTGGCCAAAGAGGAAAGTGTCTGACTTTAGCCCTTTGAAACAAGTCCACTACACTACTTCATTTGCTACAGCCACCTGACAAATGAAAATTGCCTGCCCCTCCTGGTTAAAGGAGGCTGGAGGGGGCAAATTTTGGCACAAGGCCACCAATTTTTGGGGAAGGGGATGGCAGGTTGATTGCCTTGATCCTAGTACTCAACTTCTACTTATTTTTATCGATTCCAAAAGGATAAAAAAAAGGTCAAAGTCAACCTCAGCGGAATTTGAACTCAGAACCTGAAGATGGATGAAATGCTGCTAAGCATTTCGCCCAGGGTGTTAACGACTCTGCCAGCTCACCAATAATAATTTTATATTAATAGGCGCAGGAGTGGCTGTGTGGTAAGTAGCTTGCTTACCAACCACATGGTTCCGGGTTCAGTCCCACTGCATGGCACCTTGGGCAACTTGGGCAAGTGTCTTCTACTATAGCCTCGGGCTGACCAAAGCCTTGTGAGTGGATTTGGTAGACGGAAACTGAAAGAAGCCCGTCGTATATGTGTATATATATATATATATATATATATATATATATATATATATATATATATGTATGTGTGTTTGTGTGTCTGTGTTTGTCCCCCTAGCATTGCTTGACAACCGATACTGGTGTGTTTACGTCCTTGTAACTTATCAGTTCGGCAAAAAGAGACCGATAGAATAAGTACTAGGCTTACAAAGAATAAGTCCTGGGTCGATTTGCTCGACTAAAGGCGGTGTTCCAGCATGGCCGTAGTCAAATGACTGAAACAAGTAAAAGAGAGTAAAAGATTAAGAGTAATAATTTCTTTATTAATATTACTGATATATAACATTTCTAGACAATATTTAATTCAGTAATCTGGAAGGTGACAAACTCAGGCCCCTTCTTTGACTGTATATCTCAGCTTTTGCAAACTTTATTTGGTTATTTTTACTGATGCCTGTATGGCTGCCTTCTTGTGTGTCACAAAGCATTTGCAGTGGGTTTGTTTCAGAAGAGGACTAGTGAGCCTGTTCTATAAATATCTATGTTAAGCTATAGTGAATATTTGCATTGACATACACATATGCACACGTACATGCATGCGCGCGCACACACACAGCCCTTTACAAGCTATGATTTATTTGATGTTTACACAAAATATTTCTCATATTTATATTTTCAACTCATAATGATATTACATCTCATTCTTTTGTTGTCAATGATTTTTATCTTTTTTATATACATATTTTTTACTTGTTTGTTAATACACATTCCATATTTTCTTTGCTTTTTATTTTGAAGCCCCATCTCCCTACTCCACACCACTTCACCCCTACTTCCACCTCTCAGTTATCTGCCACCCAGAAATATAATGGTCTATCTACATACATCAATTTCATACAACGTGTGTGTGTATATATATATATATATATATATATATATATATGCAGACATTATATTTTACTTCTGTTTCACTAATATTTGATACAAAGCTTCTATCACTATAATTGGTATTATACTTACTTTGAAACGTATACAAACCTAAGACGTTTCACCTCAGCTATCTTAGATAGGTTTCAGCTACTTAATTTATACGCCACTGACAAAACTCTTGTTATCTCATCAAGTAGCATTTTAGGGAACAAGAGTGCATACAATACGAAATCTTGTTTGTAATGTTTCAAAATGTTTCATCTTTTCTACTACAACATGTTTTGAACAGAGTCACCATCATTTAATGTCTCTTTTCCATGCTGGTATGGGTTGGACGTTTTGACAGGAGCTGACCAGCTGGAGAGTTTGCACCAGGCTCCAATTGTCTGTTTTGGCATGGTTTCTATGGCTCAATGCTCTTCCTGATGCCAACAACTTCACAGAGTCTACTGGGTCTTTCTATGTGGCACTGAGATGGGTGCTTTAAATGTGACACATGTCTATGTGCCTTTTTATGTGGCACCAGCATGTTGCTTTTATGTGGTACTGGTACAGATACTCTCCATGAGGCACTGACGCAGGTGCTTCTTATGTTGCAGCATTTAGCTTTTAGAAGTGGACATAAAATGATAATAATGATGATGGTGATGGTGGTGCCAGTGGTAGTGGTGATAATGATGATGATGATGATGATGATAATAAAGGTGTAGAATTGGTTGCAATTTCTGAGTATAAAAACAGGGCTGATTTTCACTGAGCTTATAGCCTTAAATATTACACTAGGATGAATAAGTGTGGAGATGCAAGCAGCTATCATATGGTGAATCCTATAAATTGATCTTTGCTGATTCTGATGTGTTCACCATTAGAATCTACACAAGTACAGACAAGTCAGCTAGGAAACCTTTCTGGGTCACAGGGAGATTCAGCTGCTATTTCTAGCAGGTCATTTAACTGAATCTCCCTGTGATCAGAACTTCATTGTCTCGAAAAAAGCGGCTGGATACATTGGATAAAGTAGCTCTAGATATTTCTTAGATATGTAGTGTGTGAAATAACAGTAGGGAGATCATATAACTGCTTAATCAGAGATGACCTATGGCTAAAGTAATTATAGCAGGTGTACTGATATGTAAACAAATACAGGTATATCAAATACCATACAATATAAATTATTGACTCATTAAAATTATTTTTGCCTCTTGAAGCTGTGTCATAACTACTAAATGGCAATTAAAACCAGGTCCATATGAAAAAGAGAGATAATCTTAAGAATCAAGAATTCTATAAAGTTGACATGCCTTCAAGGCCTATTACCCAGAAAGAAGAGAACAGTTGTGAATGCTGCACTCCGTACAATAAACCAGCCACTCTTATGTTGCGTATGTGGTTCTTAGCTGGGCAGAGTCATGATGTATAAATTTTTGAGTCACATCTGGTTGTTCTGTCAAGTACCTCTCTGTTATAGTCTACTTCATCAGAGTTGTGTGTGTGTGTGTGTGTGTGAGAGAGAGAGAGAGAGAGAGAGAGAGAGAGAGAGAGAGATGAGCTGTGTTTGTCATGAACCATATCTGCAGGTTTTGATTTTCAGTTGAAGCAAACTAATTTCTGTTTCATGATTAATGTTATCGAGAACGGTACGAAATACATTTTATCATTTATTCATGAATTGGTAGCCTTGTTTGAAGTTTAGAAATTTATTCATATATTCATGAAATCTGGAAATCATATATACGCACCTATGCTTAAATGCACACTGATTAGTATATCGGAAATAGCATGAAGTTTTTTCACGTAAAATACCAACTAAATTGTGCTTGTGCCACCTGACCTTTATAAACTCTCTCAATGGCATATGGCATAACACATGACACTAATGTCTGTCTCACCAGTCTTCCTGGTCTGTCTGTCCTGACTGCAGACTGTTCTATCTGTCTGATTACAGAGCTATGCTAAACAAATACTGCAAATTAAAAATTTACAATTATAATTAATGCAAATGTGAAAATATGTATATCAAAGATAACAATGTCCAGTGTGTGATTTGAAACAGATTTGGCTTCTACATCTAACAGATTTAACCATTTAGCATTCAGATTACTCTGTTAATTTATTTTGAATTAACCTTTTAGCATTTGAATCGGCCATATCCGATCCGAATATTCTACCTGTTTAAAAATCAAACCAGCCAGATCTGGTCTCTCACACCTACCCTACAATGTCATTCTAAAAGTAAACAATCACATCATTTGAAATCCTGAAGCTACAAGGTAATACATGATTAATCCAAAACAATGTGAATAAATAAGCATAACGTTTGATAAAGTAATCTAAACATTAAAGGATTAATCGTGCCATTATGTTGTAGCTGTGTGATTTTGATGATGTAATTGTTTATTTTTAGAATGACATTGTTGGGTAGGTGTGATAGGCCAGATCTGGCAGTTTTGAACATAAAACAGTTAAAATATCTAGGGCTAATATGGCCAACTTAAACGCTAAAAGAGTTTAGAGTGTAGTGTGTTATTTGAGTGAGATTGACATTGGGTTTTGAATATAAGAATAATTTTTTTCAAGGTGGTAGGATAATTTTGATTGGTTATTTCTAGCATGAACAGACTTATAACAAAAACCATCCATCTTTGTATATATCAGGCACAATGCATCCTAATGTATCTTTTCTATTCTAAAGGCACTAAGGTGTAATTTGTAGGAGGTGAGGTTGCTATATGAGTCCAACCTACTCCATAGAGGCTCCCTTAGTTCTTTAACCTCAAATTTGCTCTGATTAGTCAGACCTATGATGAAAGGCATTCAAGCTGTAACCATGCAGTCTTTTTGTATATCAGAGATTGAAATAATCAAAGTATTCTTCACATGTGATTTGAGGAAGATTTGGCTGATATTTCTCTTGGTGTAAATGACTGCTCAGGGGTTCTTTAAAGTTGGTTACTGTCTAGAGGTTCCCAAGCCACAAGTTTGATCAAGCAAACCTATGATAAAAAGCACTTCAGCCACATACATTGCATAGTTTTTATATATCTAGTGTTACATTGTTCAATGTAACCTGCTTTTAAGATTGGTAGGGTACACTCATATGCACAAGAATTAATAAGTAAATGAATGGTGCCAAGCTGTATCAGCCTTATTTTCCCTTGGATAACATCAGTGGCATGGAGAGAGGAGCGAGGTATGTACGGGTGACTGTTGGCCTTCCATAAACAAGCTTGCCCAGACTCGTGCCTCAGAAGGGAACTTCCTAGGTGCAATCCCATGGTCATTCATGACTGAAGGGAGGTCTTTACCCTTTATATATATATATGGCAAATAAGAAAATGGAGAGGATACAAAAATGGCATACATCAGCCGATAGACATTCTAGTATGTCTATTTATTCCAATGTATTAGAATGTATTAGATGAATACATACACATGTATTAACCATGTGTTACATTGTTGTTGTTGGCACTTCGTCGCTTACGACGTCAAGGGTTCCAGTTGATCCGATCAATGGAACAGCCTGCTCGTAAAATTAACGTGCAAGTGGCTGAGCACTCCACGGACACGCGTACCCTTAACGTAGTTCTCGGGGATATTCAGTGTGACACAGTGTGACAAGGCTGACCCTTTGAATTACAGGTACAACAGAAACAGGAAGTAAGAGTGAGAGAAAGTTGTGGTGAAAGAGTACAGCAGGGTTCGCCACTATCCCCTGCCGGAGCCTTGTGGAGCTTTAGGTGTTTTCGCTCAATAAACACTCACAACGCCCGGTCTGGGAATCGAAACCGCGATCCTATGACCGCGAGTCCACTGCTCTGACTACTGGGCCATTGCGCCTCCACACACACACACACACACACACACACACACACACACACACACACACACACACACACACACATATAAAAAACATTAAACAATTAGGGATTGGTGTATATAAAATCCAGGCTACATATTGCTTCATAGCTAGTGGAACCTTGGAGGTAGTAATTATCCAAATGAGGGGTAGACTGCAAGCCACTCTTGATTACATGAAGTTTACATTGTTGTTAGGAGATCCTGTGTTAGCTTGCAAGAGATTCGATCTTACCTTTACATATCTATGTCTATATCTGTCTATCTATATTAGGAGAGAAAGGAATACAGAGAGGGGAAAGAGAGATTCATGAAATACACTATTGAGCAGAGGGGAGGGGATGTTAAAATATTTAAAATTTGATTATGTTTGTTACAGACCTCATATATATATATACATATATGTGTGTGTGTGTATAACACACATATGCACATTGATCTTTTTTTAAGTTATAAGTACATTGATGTTTTCATTCCAAAGACGTCCTTCCTAAGTTGCTGCTTTGAAATTTGTTTAGAAGTATTTATTGATTCTGTAATTTGTGTAGAGAAGTTTGGTCTGAATAGTAAAACTCTATCCCTGTTGCTACATTATTCAAGTTTTAACCTTGAGTGTTTAATGCAAATTTGTCACTTTACCAAACACACACGTGCACATTTATACAGTATGGCACATACATGACACTGATACTGCACAATTACAAGCATACATGTATTCACCTGTTTTGGAGAGCTTATAGTCAATGGCAAATACAGAAACAGATTTATGAGATACAACATTGAGTGGGAAAAGTGAAAGATATTTTGTCCTTTCAGCATTTAAACTGTTCATGTCTGGTCCAAATATTCTGCCTGCTTTGTTTGAACCAGTCAGGTCTGACCTCATACATACCCTGCAATGCCATTCTAAAAATATCTCATCATTGAAATATTGAAGCTTTGAAGTAATACATAGTTTATTCAAAACAAACGGATGTTAAACGATGTTGATGATGTGAATATATAAGCATTACATTTGACAGGGTAACCTGAATGCTGAAGGGTTAAAAGCATTTATATGTTTACTACAGACCTTGCAAGTCTGTGAATGTATGTATAAAGTGTGTATGTATATATAAACACATATATTATCGCACCCATGTCCACTTTTCCATGCTTGCATGGGTCAAACACACACAAACACACGTGCATGCATGCACGCACACACACACACATATATATATATAGCTGTGTGGTTAAGAACTTTCTTATCTGACCTCTTTCTCAATCAAAGTGCCATACATGTCCCAGCCGAAGTGCTATGACAATATTGAGAAAGAAGACATGAAAGTTGGAAGCCGGTCCTAATTTTTGGGGGAAATTCTGGTTGTGCTTAATAACAGGACAAACTGGAAAGAGGAGATAGATTTATGACAAATGAAAACTGGAAGATTCTTTGAGATAACCCACATACACGGTGGTGGAAAATTGCTGTAGATAGATCCATAAAAACTAAGAGACAAACTTGGAAAGACTGAAAGAGGAAAGAGAGAACAATACTAGATAACTAGAAGCTAGATATCTGATAGAATAGCAAGGGGGAGAATCAGAAAATAAGAGGTTCATACACAACTGTGTGTGAATATACATGTGTGTGAGTGTGTGTATGTTTGTGTAAACACACACACACACACAGTTCATGCCATTTTTTGTTTTCATTGTTACTTGATATTTCTCCTTTCATTTTCTTTTACCTTTTGTTACTCTTGTTTTTCTCTATATCTTACCTTGTTCATTCTTTTTTTTTTCTTTCTTGCATCAACCATTAGAAATGATCTATAAATGGTGGTGGTGGTGGTGTTGGGGGATAGAAATATGATACCAGTTGAAGATAAAAATGTATTATACCAACCTCTGATATAATGCATTTCCTTTTTTATTGAAATATTAACAGTGAAATGAACCAACATTTTAAGTAATGGGTGTGTTATTACATCACTCAAATGCTACCATCTGAAGACACATGTAAAGAGACATTCATGCACGTACACACACACATATGTGTGTGTATTCAGTTCAATTTAGTTCCTTCTATGCTTGTCAGCACATTGTGCAGCAAGTTGACGCCTCTGGTTTCAGTTGTTTGTAGTTGTATCTGCTTCTGGCCATACTATATAAGCCCCTCTCATGTTAGTCATGAATGTTTTGTACCATGTAGTTTTTTGGCCCTCCTCTCTTTTTAACTCTCTTGTGGTATCCATTTGAAAGCTGTTTTAGAATGGTGTTGTTATTGTTGCCAAAGTATGCGACCTGCTAGTTTTAATCTTTGTTTTTCAGTGATTTTGCTATGTAGTCTAGCGTTGGTTCTCTTGTCTTCATTGTTTATATGATCTTGCTAGCATATTCTCAGAAACATTCTCAGGCATCTTTGGTAGAACACATTTAGTTTTCTGTTGATATATTATGAACCCCCAAATGTGGGTTAAAGGAGTATAAAAATATATACTTTCTATGCAATTGATGTGCAAAAAATGAGGTAGAGAGGAGTTTCCTGACAAATTATTTCACAGTTTGTTGACTGCTCCTCAGTGATAGTATACCCAGTTTCCTTTCTTATCAACAACACAGATAAGCAGTTTATGATGCTATCATAAGTTAGGCTAGCACATTAGTACCAAGCCTTCTTTGCATATTTGATGGTTTGTTATTAAACGATAACTAATTTGTGCACAACACAACATAAATCAGAAAAATTGAAATATATTTAGATGTTATTCAATATAAGAAAGTCTCATTGCGAATTAAATAAGAATGTAAACACATTTGTGCTGTGCTGTTAATGTGTGGAGAAAAGCAAGAAGGAACATCATGATACACCATTTCACTATTTGTTAATCTGCTACTTTGTGGAGACATAACTGGTTTCCTACCCCATTCAATACACAGATTAGCGGTTGGCATTAGGAAAGGTATCAGGTTGAAAAAACGATGTCAAAGCAGACATTGGAGCTCAATGCAGTCTTCCAGCTTGTTGGATTCTGCCAAATCGTCCAACCCATGTCAGTATGGAAGACTGATGTTGAATGATTATGATGATGGTGATGATTATATATTTTTATATATAAAGTTAAATCTGTCTTGATCCTATGAGTTGTTCAGTCGTATTCTAAGTCGCCAGGAAGCAACTGTAAATACAAATCTCTTCCTTGAATGGGTTGTTAGTCAATCACAATGTAACCCCCAGTTGTGTGTGTGTGTGTGTGTGTGTATATATGCATGCATATACATACATATATATATATATATATATATATACACAGGAGAAGTTTCAGGTGTGGAAGCAAGGTCTAGAATTGAAGGGCCTTACAGTCAACCTAGCTAAAACCAAAATCCTAATAAGTAGGAAGGTAGATAAAACACAAACCCCTTCAGGTAGATGGCCCTGCTCAGTATGTAGAAAAGGAGTAGGTAGTAACTCTATAAGATGTACCCGGTGCAAGCTATGGACACATAAGAGGTGCAGCAACATCAAAGGCAGGTTAACTAGCAAGTTAGTTTTTGTTTGTGGCAGATGTTCAGGTGCAATAAAGACTGCAAACAAACAGGAAACAACTTCTATCTCATTCCAGGGTGAAAAACTAGAGGTAGTCGATAGCTTCCGCTATCTGGGCGACCAAGTGAGTAGTGGGGGTGGGTGCGCTGAAAGTGTAGCTGCTAGAATAAGAATAGCCTGGGCAAAGTTTAGAGAGCTCTTACCCCTGCTGGCGACAAAGGGACTCTCACTCAGAGTAAAAGGCAGACTGTATGACGCATGCGTACGAACAGCCATGCTACATGGCAGTGAAACATGGGCTGTAACTGCTGAGGACATACGTAAGCTCGCAAGGAATGTAGCCAGTATGCTCCGTTGGATGTGTAATGTCAATGTGAATACCCGTCAGAGTGTAAGTATCTTGAGAGAAAAGCTGAACATTAGAAGCATCAGTTGTGGTGTGCAAGAGAGACGATTGCGCTGGTATGGACATGTGGTGAGAATGGATGAGGATAGCTGCGTGAAAAAGTGCCACACCCTAACAGTTGAGGGAACCCGTGGAAGAGGTAGGCCCAGGAAGACCTGGGCTGAGGTGGTGAGGCAAGACCTTCGTACATTGGGCCTCACCGAGGCGATGACTACTGACCGAGACCTTTGGAAATGTGCTGTGCATGAGAAGACATGGCAAGCCAAATAAGATCGTTGCCAGTGCCCCTGGACTGGCTCTTGTGCGGGTGGCACATGAGATGCACCATTTTGAGCGTGGCCATTGCCAGTACCGCCTGACTGGCTCCCGTAGGATTTTCGAGTGAGATCGTTGCCAGTGCCCCTGGACTGGCTTGTGCGGGTGGCACATAAAAGACACCATTTCGAGCGTGGCCGTTTTCGTGCGGGTGACACGTAAAAGCACCCACTACACTCTCTGAGTGGTTGGCGTTAGGAAGGGCATCCAGCTGTAGAAACTCTGTCAAATTAGATTGGAGCCGGGTGTTGCCATCCGGTTTCACCAGTCCTCAGTCAAATCGTCCAACCCATGCTAGCATGGAAAGCGGACGTTAAACGACGATGATGATGATGATGATATATATATTCTCATCAATACAGAGCAAATATTCAGGAGTGACTATTTATATAGATATTATTATTGTTATTATTATCGAGAGCAGTATAAATTGTCTAGCAGGCAGGCACATTCATGTGCCCTTATGATATGAATATATATATATATATATATATATATATATATATATTAGTTTATATGCGTTTTGCTCCATTTATTATTATTATCCATATATATATATATATATATATATATATATATATATATATCAGTATCATCATCATCATCATCATTTAATGTCCGTTTTGCATGCTACATAGGTTATACAGTTTGACAGGAGCTATATTTGTATGTGTGTGTGTGTGTGTGTGTGTATATATACATACATACATATATATATATGTAAATAAGAGTCAGAGATCAGACATTGATGATGCAAAGAGTAACTTGCATTTCCTCGCACCCCCTCCCGCACCCTGCCCTGGCTTTTGTATACCATCCCTGGCCTGTACAGCCATGTCAGGCACTGGCATCTTCACACCATATCAAGATAAAGAGGCTCAATCACCTGCATATGCATTAATGCTACCCCGCCGCTAATATATATATATATGCACAAACATGCAGAGAGAGAGAGAGAGAGAGAGAGAGAGAGACAGACAGAGAATAATACCTTGCTTTGGTACTATCAATTTTTTTTTGTGCTCATCTGTTATTGCACTCTTTTTTTGTTGGTGATAATATATTCAGTCAGACAGAACTACATTATTAAAATAATTGTATGTCAGCATGTCAGAAACTATGACACTTATTCAAGCGTACTCCCACATACACCCAAATTGTTTCTGCAATATTTTCTTTCTTTTCATTCATCATGTGTAGAACACCCTCTGTAACACCAAATTTTGAATCTCCATTGAAGTTGCCCTGGAAAAGCATCACATCATCATCATCACCATCATCATTTAATGCCCGTTGTCCATGTTGGCATGGGTTGGATGGTTTGACCAGAGCTGGCAAGTTGGGGGTACTGCACCAGACTCCAGTCTAATTTGACATGATTTCTATGGCTGGATGCCCTTCCTAATGCCAACCACTTCACAGAGTGTGCTAAGTGCTTTTGTGTAGTTCCGCACGGGCACTTTTATATGGCGCTGCATGGGTACTTTTATATGGTGCTGCATGGGCACTTTTATATGGTGCTGCATGGGCACTTTTATATGGCGCTGCACGGGCACTTTTATATGGTTCTGCATGGGCACTTTTATATGGTGCTTTTACATGGCATCACATAGACACTTTTATGTGGCAGCACATGGGTGCTTTTATGTGGTGCTGCACAAGTGCTTTCTGGTTGTAAAACTGCAGTTGCTGAGGGAGTTGGCAGAGAACAAATGCCTGGCATGTGTGGGAAAGTTTTAAAGATAGACAAACCAGCAATTAAAATAGAATCATCAGGAAAAATTGAGAAGTAAATATTTGGGACAAACAGAAAACATCGTTGCTATATGGGTAGAGGCTGAATGTAAATATAGCTTGCCATATAGCTAACATATCTTTTATTTTTTACTTATTTCAGTCATTAGACTGTGGCCATGCCAGGGCACCACCTTGAAGAATTTTTAGTCAAATGAATTAACCCCAGTACTTATTGTTTTTAAGCCTGGTACTTATTCTGTTGGTCTCTTTTGCTGAACTGCTAAGTTACAGGGACATAAACACACCAATATTAGTTGTCAATCAGTAGTGGGGAACAAACATGGATACAAAGACACACTCACATACACACACACACACATGATGGGCTTCTTTTGGTTTCTGTCTACTAGATCCACTCACAAGGCTTTGGTTGGCCTGACACTACTGTAGAAGATACTTCCCCAAGGTGCCAAGCAGTGGGACTGAACCCAGAACCATGTGGTTGAGAAGCAAAGTTCTTACTACACAGCCACGCCTGATGGGGAAAAAACTAAACATTTTGGGATGAGAAGGAGACAATTCAGAAGTATCCACATTTAGCAGAGGTCATGTTGCCTTGAATGAATGAATACATCATAGAGGAGTGAGGCCTTTTTAATGTTACAGTTTAAAAGGCAACCTCAATGATGACAGTGATATGGCAAAATTCCCTTAGTACATCCTAAAATGTGCTTGGCAAATGAAAAGAGTTAAAGTGGGACTGAGAGGACCCTTTAAACTTGTCAAGGGCATGGCAACTTCTCTAGCGCTGAGGTCACATTTAAATGTTACCAGTACACTCTGTAAAGTGGTTGGTGACAGAAAGGGCATCCAGTTATGGAACAAATGAGTAAGATGCAGCCCTCTAACCTGTCCAGGAGAATAGCTCTGCATAAGAACTGACTCAGATTTTAACAATCCAATCTATATCAACATAGAAAGTGGCTGTAAAATGATGATGACTGATGATGATGATGATGATGATGAAAGTGACGATGATGAATACATACACGTGCATATTTATGAAAATATGTACACACGTATACTTTTGCTGGAGGTGAAATAACAAACTTACAGCTCATCCATGATGTGTGTGTGTGCATTTGTGAGGAGTGTGTGTCAAACATGAAAATAGCTATGGTAAATTCTATCTTTTTCTCTAAAAGCAAAATTTGTAGGGGGTTCCTTTATTGAGAAGAGTTGTGGGCAAGGTTGAAAAAAAGAAACAAACAAACCAAATTAGACAAGACATCATCATTTTCATCATCATTGTTTAACATCTGTTTTCTACACTGGCATGGGTTGGACGGTTTGACTGGGGACTCGTAAGCCAGTAGGCTGCACCAGGCTCCAATCTGATCTGGCAAGGTTACTACAGTGGGATGCCCTTCCTAACGCCAACCACTCCGGGAATGTAGTGGGTGCTTTTTACGTGCCACCGGCATGGAAGCTAGTCAGGCGACACTGACATAGACCACGTTTAGATGGTGCTTTTTATGTGCCACCGGCACGGGGAGCCAGTTAAGCAGCATTGACATTGACCCATGTTTGAAAACAACGTAAGTATTTTGCACTTTTGGTGTGGTTTAAGACATGTTTTACGTAATGCGTAACACAATTAGATTATTGACATCTATCAGTGGTTGTATATTTTGGCATTCCAACAAAAAACGTAAAGGGATTTATCCTACAAGGTTGAACTGCAATCAAAGGTATACTCGAAGAGGAATTTAACTCTTGATATTGCCAAGAATGTAGATAAAATAAATGAATGCAAATATTCATTCTTCAGTGATGTGACAATACTAAGAATGATGGATATATAATATGTACTGCTATTGTTATTTATCATGTTAACATTAACATATAAAGTGTAGATTTTATCCTGAAATATTTCTTGGGAAAGATTGAGTGGCAGAAACTGGAGTGCCACTCAAAAATGTCCTGCGTCGTTTAGATATTGCTTTGTATGTTTTATTTTCAGAACTTTGTCTTTTTTCTTTTTAGAATTGATGAAATAGACACCAGTTGTATATTGAAGGTGTTTTAATAAAATATGCACTCTTAGCCACAAAGAAGATTTTTTATAAGAAGCAAACTTACTTTTCATGTGTCTTTATGAAGTGAATATTTAGCCTCATGAGTAAGTCTTTAAAAAAAATATGTGTACCATGCAACTATGTTGTTGTGTACCTGAGCACCATATATAATAAGCTGAGTATTATTACAAAGTTATATAGGACAGCAAGCTGGCAGAATTGTTAGTGCCCTCAGCAAAAGGCTTAGAAGCATTTTATCTATCTTTATGTTCTGAGTTCAAATTTCACTGAGGTTGACTTTGCTTTTCTTCCTTTCGGGTTTGATAAAAGAAGTATGAGTTGAGCACTGGGGGCGATGACATCAACTTATCCCCTCCTCTGAAATTGCTGGCCTTGTGCCAAAATTTGAAATCATTAGTCCAAGTTTATATTTGATGCAAATGACATATGTAAATTTAAACCACATTACATCTTCAATTTTCTATTTCTTCAAAAGCTCCCAGTAAATATGAAAGGACATCAGAATTAACATACCGTATTTTAACATATATAAGGAACCTTCATGTATAAAGAACCCTCTTGTATAAGGAACCCCCTAATTTTGGGGCTTAAAATTTGGAAAAGAAGGTTTTGTAAGGGATTATAATACTATCTATGTATGAGAAACTCCCATATTTTTTAACCCAATTTTTGACAAAAAAGGGTTCCTTATACATGTTAAAATACAGTAATTTGGCTGACACTGGATTAAATTTATAATTTGGAGAAATGTTTTTACTGATATATCTGTAGAAAGTTGTGCAATGAAATGACTGACAGAGAAAGAAAAGTCTATGAGAGAACTCTAACCATCTCTTTGTGAATTAAAACTAATCTTCCATTTTGATAAAAAATATAATAAAATTAGAATTAAAAAAAAATTTTCTAGACCATGTAAACTTAAATTATTGCTTTCTTAGTAAAATATTTATACACCTTTTATAGTGCATATCATCAAGTACTGAAATACTCCCACTACTGAAGGTAGCTAGGAAAAACACACCATTTGCAGCATATGGCAGACTTCAACTTTTGTTGAGCTCCACACATTATTGCAAATAGTTACTGTTTATCTGAACTGACTATACATAGACTGTGAGACCAATCTTTCATTCCTTCAAACATCATACTCCTTTTGCTATAAAGCTGCATGTCACATGATTATTATATATTTAGGACATTGATTTTTTTTAAAAACATACTGTTACACCATTATAGTGATTTTTTCCTTGTGCTGTCTTGCTGAGTCATCTACGCCAGTATCTGTAATTGCAATGACGTTAGCAGAATGCCATTTCTGTGACACGCAATTTGGTGTCCAAGTTCACTTTCATTTGATGGGCACGGCCACTTTTAAAAATGTCATCGCTTATCAGCAAAACAGTCATGTTTTAGAATGTATTTCCTTGTAAAAATGTTTCATTGTTGTTTAGAACATATTTAAATTTCAAACCTTCACACTAATACACCTGCACTTGTGTATCTGTGTGTGTTTGAGTGTGTGAGTGTATATATGTATGTGCCTGAACAAGATATAGCTATCTTCTTTGTAGGAAAGGTCACACTATTTCACTGTATTTTTCACACTCAAGATAAACGTAGTGTTATTGAATGATAAACATATATTCTTAAGAGTGCACACACACACACACACACGCGTGTGCGCGCATGCACACACGCACACACACTCAAACTGACTGCAAGCAGTTATTGTTGAAATGTTGATGGTGTTTAATGTTGTTTACGCAAAATATATATCACTTGTAACAACAAAGTCATAGAGATTTCTTACACTGGCACAACTTCAAACATTTTGGGAAGGCATGGCGCAGAAAATTATTTGGGAGGCCTTTCTATCTTCCACTCTAATAATAGTAATAATAATAATAATAATAATAATAATAATAATAATCCTTTTTACCATAGGCACAGGGCCTGAAATTTTGCAGGAAGAGGATAGTCAATTACATCAGCCCCCAGTACTAAACTGGTTCTTATTTTATTGACTCTGAAAGGGTGAAAGGCAAAGTTCACCTCTGACCTCTGTGGAATTTGAACCCAGAATGTAATAGTAACAATAATAATAATAGTATTAATAATAATAATAATAATGATAACTTGGTACTGCATCCGGGCATTTGATGCTCCCCCACTACTTCTGCTCATAATCAGAGATGCACATATCGTCAGCCACCAAGGGACATAGATGTTCCCCCACTACTTCTGCTCATGATCAGAGATGCACATATCGTCAACCACCAAAGGACATATAACCCTTTCTACTATAAGCACAAGGGCTGAAATTTTGGTGGGGAGAGGTTAAGCCAATTACACCATCCCAGTACTCAACTGGTATTTAATTTATCAATCCTGAAAGGATGAAAGGCGAAGTTGACCTCAGTGGAATTTAAACTCAGAACGTAAAGACAGAAGAAATGCTGTAAAGCATTTTGCCTGGCATGCTAATAATTCTGCCAGCTTGCTTCCTTCAGTATAATAATAACAATAATGATAATAATAATAATAATAATTATAATAATAATGATAATAATAATAGTAATGATGATGTTAATAATGATAATAATAATATTAATGATGTTAATAATGATTAGAATAATATTAATGATGTTGATAATGATAATGATAATAATAATGATGTTAATAATGATAATAATAATAATAATGATGTTAATGATAATAATAATGTTAATAATGATAATAGTAATAATAATAACAATGAGAATAACAACAACAACAACAACAATAATAATGATTTCAAATTTTGGTATAAAGTCAGCAATTTTTGAGGGGAAGTTGAATACATTGACCCCTGTACTTGACTGATACTTATTTTATTGACCCTGAAAGGCAAAGTTGACCTCAGTGGAATTTGAACTTAAAACATAATAATAATAATAATAATAATAATAATAATAGACAAGACGTAGAGTGCGATGTGATAATAATAGATATTTTATTGGTTGAACAATATTTTGACAGCAAGCCTGTCTTTGTTGAGTTCAAAATAGAAAGTGATAAAAATTCAAATCTAAAGTATGAATGAGAGCAACCAGTGTCCACACATTGATGGAATGATATCATCGGTCTTTAAGTTTCAATTTTATAACAGGCGAAAAGAAAAAGACAGAAAAAAAGAGGAAAGGAAAAAGAATATTTAATCAAACAGTTTTGTGTAAATTTGATTAAATATGCTTTTTTTTCTTTCCTCTTTTTTTTTCTGTCTTTTTATTTTTGCCTGTTATAAAATTGAAACTTAAAGACTGATGATGTTATCCCATCAACGCATGGATGCTGGTTGCTCATGTTCATACTTTAAATTTGAATTTCTATAATTTTGAATTTTTATCATTTTCTATTTTGAACTTGCTGTCTAAATATCATTCAACCAATAAAATACCTTTTGCTATCGCATCACGCTCTTTGTCATGTCTGTTTACCTTTGTGAAGAGTTACGCCATTCCTTTTAAAATATAAAATAATAATAATAATGATTTCTGATTTTGGTGCAAGGCCAGTGATTTTTGAGGGGAGGGGTTTAGTCAATACCATCAACTCTAGTACTTGACTGGTATTTTATTCTATTGACCCCGAAAAGATGAAAGATATAGAGTTGACCTGTGTGGGATTTGAACACAGCACATTTTTTACAATTTTGTCACTCCATCACCCTGCAGTGGTACTTTTTTTTTATCAATCCCAAAAGAATGAAAGGCAAAATTGACTGCAGTGAGATTTGAACTCATGGCACAGAGAGTCAGAACTAATATGATATAATGTGCTGTCCAACACCCTTTGGTTCTGCTAATTCATTGCCTTAACAAGATTGTTAGTCCAGTGACCCACTATGCAGGCTGGCATGGAGTTCTCTAGGTGCTGAGCTGCAAGCCTACACACACATGCTCTAGTTAATACATCCTCTTGTTACCATTCTGTATTCCTTTAGGATGTTTACACTTTATAATTATCGTAAAATGACCATGTTAGAAATTTTGGTCTCTGTGTTGGCCACCAAATTCAAATCTAAATCCAGAGATTGTTGAGCAAGTCACCTTGCTTCCAGGCCACATGCATTTATAGAATAAACATTTAGTATATAGCTTTGTCGGGTGGAGAGAAAGTGAGAGAGGTTATGTAGTTGGATTTTGAAAAGCAGGTAATCTGGTTTTCTTGACAAGAAGGCTTTCTCAAAATCATCATCATCATTGTTTTAAAATCCACTTTTCCATGTTTACATGGGTCAGACAGAATTTGTTGAGGCTAGTTTTCTACATCTGGATACCCTTCCTGTCATCAACCATCACCAGTTTCCATATAAGGTAGTATTTCCCCATTGCCAAACATAGATTTCATGGTAGACTGGAAACAAACAACTTATATGACAGTGATGTTTATTTACAACTGCTCTATTTCAGAAAATTCTTGTATCAAATATGAAACCTTGTCTCAAGGTCACATGCATTTCTGATAATACTTTCAGCAAAAATCTATTTGAGTTGTTAGGGAGATTATTATATCAAAGCTTACCCTTTTATATGCATTTTTCTGCATGTTTTTGCCATGTATTCCATCAAACTACTGCTGTTTTTATTTATGACAGTGTAATTAACGAGGAGTTATTTGTGTGGGATGCTGTTGTCTTCCAAGTTTCTTTTGATCTTTCTGTGCAGTTGCTGTGTTAGTGTATTTCCCTGTTGTTGATTTAGTTGTTTATACAGTGGTAGCGGTAGTGGTAATTGTTGTTGTTGTTTTCACGGATTTTCTTGTTGGTTGTGTTTCTGTGGTTGTAGGTTTAGTCTTTGTTTATGTTGTAGTCAAGATGATACCAGAAAAGTGTGTAGCTTATGTTACCTTTATGTATGTATTCAGTTCGGTAGTATGTTTGAATCTTCCTTGCAAGTTATCATAACATTCTAGCGAAAATAATAAATAAATAAATAAAAATAAATAAAACAAAACAAAATAAAAGACTCCTCTTCCACATCCTTCAAAGCCTCACTATTGATACATCTCCTATAATTGAACATGTCTATGAATTTCAGAAACTTCAAAGAATACAACATTACTTTTAAAGAATACAAACAGTATTATTATAGGAAACCATGATTGGAGAGTAAATCTATATTTAAAACTTTGGATATATTTAAAACTTTAGCTTCCTGCAACATTAGAATTCTGTCTTGTTTTATGTTCTTTGAAAAATATATTTGTCCAAAACATGAGATGTGCACTGTCTTAGTACAGATGTACCTGAAAAGCAAATTTTCAGAAAATCTTGTTTACTGTTGGCAAATACTGTTTTTTTTTTTGGGGGGGGGGTAGTAAGGGTTAGACAGGGAGATAATGGAAGCAGGATCTTTACAGCCAGATAGATGCTTTTCCTGTCACCAACCATTACTTGTTTTTCAAGTAAGGAAATTTTTATTTTAGAAGAATGAGAAAGTGCAGAGCTAGCGGACGGTTTGTTGATAGGAAATGTCAAAATCTGTCACTGGTTCCAGCACAGTAACAAATGGTGATACCTGCATCTGTAGCATAGCTCACTGTAAATTGTAAACATTCACTCATAAGCATTCACGCACACTCCATTCAGTTTCTTATTTCTTTATTGCCCACAAGGGGCTACACACAGAGGGGACAAACAAGGACAGACAAACAGATTAAGTCGATTATATCGACCCCAGTGCATAACTGGTACTTATTTAATCAACCCCGAAAGGATGAAAAGCAAAGTCGACCTCAGCGGAATTTGAACTCAGAACATAGCGGCAGATGAAATATCGCTAAGCATTTCACCCAGCGTGCTAACGTTTCTGCCAGCTCGCCGCCTTTCAGTTTCACTCCATTCAGTTTCTGCCTACCAAAGGCTTAGATGTAAAGTGAATTCATTTCACTTTACATGTTGTGGCTGTGCAGTTAGGAAGTTTGCTTCCCATCCACTTTGTTCAAGGTTCAGTTCCACTATGCAACACCTTGGACAAGTGTTTTCTATTATTGTCCCTGTCTGACCAAAGCCTTATATATGGACTTCATAGATAGAAGCCAAAAGAAGGCCATTATGTGTGCATGTCTCTCTTGCTCTCGCTCTCCCTCTCTCTCTATATATATATGTATATATGTGTGTGTGTGTGTTGGTGTTTCCCTGTCTTGACATAGTGTATTTGTTGTAAACAAGTGTCACTGTCATGCAAAGTGTCCTTCATTTCCAAACATCTGTGAAAATATGTCCAGTCATGGGGAAATATCACCTTACTTGGAAACAAATAAGGTTTGGTGACAGGAAGAGTATCTACCTGGCTGTATGAAATTTGCCTCAACAAATTCCATTCGGTCAGTGTGAACACAGAAAAGTAGATGTTAAATGATGATAACAATGATGATGATGGCAACAGAATATGCAAAGAAGAGCGAAAAACTGGGTGGTGCAATACTTAAACAGCTGGAAATTGACAGACTGTCTAATGAAAAAAGATGAATGAGAGAACTGTGGGCTTTGGTCAAAGAACATATGTTCTAGAGTGCAGCTTTTTTTTCTTTCTCTTGGCTAAAAGAGGGTTTGAATTCAATGCTGCAGTCAACTGAAACACTCTCCATAGTGTTACCATTCTTTGCAATTGTGATTTGTATCTGTCTGCTGCTAATTGCTCACTTGCAAGTTGTTAGAAAATGCAGGGTGTGTAATGGAGTCAGACAAAGTAATCAAGATTAAGACGACGACACCACCACCACCACCACCGCCACCACCACCACCACCACCACTACCACTACCACCACCAGATAGTGATAAAGCCCAGTCAACCCTGCTTAAGCAGGAGACAGATGTTCAAACATAAATATTTAATAGGCGTTTCAAGCCTTGTCCAGCCTATGTCTTTCTGAAGAACATGCAGAGCAAAAGTAATGTTATCACTTGTTACAGTTCCTATTTTAAGGATGGTTTGGGAGTTTATCCAAAGAAGATTAATTAAGCTGCTACTCTAAACAGGTTGAGTGACTAAAATAGAATCTCCCATGCTGCTTTCTCTCTACACATATGTAACTATATAACTTATTTCATTGTTAGACAACTATGTTGTAGTGGGTGGCTTTTATCTTTTTTTTTTGTTTTTGTTAATGGCTCAGTCAAAGGAGGAAGGACAGTTCACATGGTTCCTTTCAGAGCCTTAATCACTGGCGGGTAAAAGTTATCCTTACATTAGAGACGTGACATGATTGCTTGCAAGAAAATGGACTCTGCTAAAGGCTGCCAAGGACCAGGTAGTGGTGGTAGTGTTGAATCAGGTAAACAGATCTGACTACTCAGAATTTAAGTGCTTTGTTTCAGGACACACCAGCATCACAGTAACACTGATGGTAACTGGATACGAACTGAGAAATCTCCAGTTCAAAAAGTTGAATGCATTTCAACACTCAGCTAATTTTGGTGAATGTCCTTCCGTTTTTCCATAATTGAAATAGTTGTACAAGAACTGTCACTATTTCAACTACTCCAGTTTCTGCAGTAATGATGGGAAGAACTAATAGCAGCAACAGAATGCAGCTATTCATAGCTGTTTATTTTATGTGCTTGATGGTGGTGGCTGTCTGGCTGGATGAAAGCAACAAGAAGGATTGTAATGGTGGTGTTAGCGATGGTGGTTGTAGTAATAACTCGCTGTAGTGACTGTGGTGCTTATAATGGTGGTAGCAGTCCTAGTGGTTGTATTATGAACATATTAGTGATAACGGTAGTGAAGTGGAGGAAAACATGGGGACGGTAGTAGAGGGCAGGGATAAGTGGGGTGGTTTTGGTGTTTCGTGCCAATTGATGATATTAATGTTGGTGATGGTGATGGAGTGTCAAATTAATTAACCGAAAAATAATCTCGTCCAGTCTTTTTGTAATCTCGTGGGAACTGAAAACTATTGTGATATTTTCTTTGAAAGTTTCGAGGAATCTACTTCCCGCCATTATAGAGACATTATTGGGACATCCTGTACCTGTTTTTGTTTCCTCTTTTTTTTTTTTTAGTTTTTATACATATTTTTTTCTGCTCAGAAATCATGTGAAACCTAACTGCAATTGGCAGTCAGTAAACACCCATCCGTGCTGATTCACTTGGATGAGCATATTCACAGGAGTTTTAGGAAGGAATGCACACCATTCTCATAGAGAATTTATTGCCCTGAATAGACTCTGTGTGAACAAGAATAATTCATCAGTAGATGACCACCCCCTATTGAATTTTTTTCCTGTAGTCTTGCGCATACTCCTGACTGTTTAATATGTTCATGCCCAACCCTGCAAATTCATTTCTGATTAATTTGTCTTTGGAGGAAATGCAGTATCTTTGATTTTTGCAGGCTTTTCCAGAATGGTAGAATCGATTCTTGTGTGGGTTAACATCTATATAGAAAATAAGGGACGAGGAAATTCTTGCAGATTGTAAGGCCTGTGAAGGACCAAGTGATGAAACATGTAGTTATTTTGGGAGAAAGATGGGTACATTGCTTCCTAGTTCAAGGGAGCAAAAGTCTTCATAGTAAGTACAGGGGCCATGTAGGAGAGATGCCAATAAGGTACATTGCCTAAGCTGGAGGCTGTAACACGGTAGTTAGAATGTAGAGATTTTGTTTTTCATTCTTTTAAGATCAATAAAAATAGGTATAAATCATGTATGAGGGTTGATTTCATCGATATTCCTTACAAATATGTTCTTGCTTCAATGTGATACATCAGTATTTAGTGAGAGTTGTCAGATGGTTTAGTAACTGAAGGAAGTAAAAAAAATTGTGAAACAAGGCAGTTCCAGTGGGAGCTGTTTTCAGAGAAGAAGCAGAAGTGTTTAATACAGGTTCAGGTAGTGTATGATAACATATTGAAATATTGTGAAGGAGAAATGGAGATCTAAGTAGGAGGAGTTTGGAAATTCAGAGAAATACGAGCTGTTGTAAGTGCTATTAAAAGAAGACAAAGCTCAATGACTTTCATACAGTAATAGTGTTTGTGAATGGAGTATTGCCAATAAGACAGAAAGGGCTTATTTTGGATACTGCATAAAGTGTGTGTGTGTGTGTGTGTGTGTGTGTGTAGGTGCACTGTTATAAATGTATAACCTTTCACCACACAGAAAAAAATGGGGCGAAGAACTTTTCTTTTTTTTTTGGCAATGTACTCATAGATTATATCAGGAAATCACTGTGGGCAATGTTTTGTGAAATATTTGCTTGAAATAATTCCACTTGTTTCTTCAGGAGCTTAAAATGTGATTGATGTCAAATTGATTCATCAAACAGAAAAAACATTTTAGTTTATTACTATTACTGCTTACAGTTTTTAGTTACAACTCTTTATGTTCTGTGTTCACATCTCACAGGGGCTTGACTTTGTCAATCATCTTCTCCAGTTCAATAAAATGGTTGCCATTCAGGGCCTGAAATCAATTTGATTGATTGTGCTCTCCCTCCAAACGTGTGGTTTTGTATCAAAGAAATTGTAACAGAAACTAGGGACTTACGTTAGTTTATTGAGGCAGTCAATACTACTCACTTGCAAAGGCAGCGAGCTGGCAGAAACGTTAGCTCGCCGGGTGAAATGCTTAGCGGTATTTCGTCTGCCGTTACGTTCTGAGTTCAAATTCCGCCAAGGTCGACTTTGCCTTTCATCCTTTCAGGGTCGATAAATTAAGTACCAGTTACGCACTGGGGTCGATGTAATCGACTTAATCCGTTCGTCTGTTCTTGTTTGTTCCCTCTATGTTTAGCCCCTTGTGGGCAATAACGAAATAGGTATTTCGTCTGTCTTTACATTCTGAGTTCAAATTCCGCCGAGGTCGACTTTGTCTTTCATCCTTTTGGGGTCGATAAATTAAGTACCTGTTGCATACTGGAGTCGATCTAATCGATTTCCCCACTCCCCCAAAATTTCGGGCCTTGTGCCTAGAGTAGAAAAGAATATTACTCACAAGGTTGTATTCAGTGACAGATGTATCTTTTAACAATGGGAAATCAGAATGTTTAGTGATCTGGTTACATTGAAAATGTAAAACATGTAAGCAGATGCATGTGCTGGAATAAAAGTGAAATTGTCTCACACAGTGCACATTAGCTTTAGTGGGTGGCATTTTATAATTATAATCACATTTGCCTGTACAGGAGGGCTTAATCCTGTTATGTAATATTTTCATAGTTACTAATTGTTACTGTCTTAAATATGTTAAATAATTTCAAATGATTCTCTTTTTTCACAGAATATATGTATGAAACGATGCCTGAGATATTGGCTTTTTAACACATAAAGCGCGACGGGCCACGATTGTGGTCGTTAGGCACAGGTTGACAGGCCACGATTATGGCCCAGATAGATGCATTTAATTTATGGCCATTTGTTGGAGTCTAATGTCGCTCAAACACTCTGATACCCCACTGAATGCAAGAGGACTAATAGTTCAACTAATGACTTTGTGCATGATAGTTTCATTTTCATAAAATGTGCTCAGCAGTCCATGCTATGTAAGTGCAAATCATAGCGCTTTATGGGTCAAATAACGTTTTATTTCCATTAATTTTCCAAGTAGATCACAGCAGCTCCAGGATAAAATAAGGCAAGACTTCCTTTTGTTCCCCCACCAAAAACCCCCTTTTTAAATTTTTTATTTTTTTCTACACAAACCCCCGTTTTTGGCGACAGAGAATACGAATCTGCAAAAAAATTTGCAAAAATCGGCATTTTGAAATTACCTCCTTCTAATTTTTAAACTTTTTTCAGAATTTTTTTTTTCAAAATATGCGCAAAAATACTGAGATTATGATTTCAATTAAAAAAAAAAAAAAAAAAAAATTACACCTCCTCCTCCCCTTGCAATAAATGGCTATTTTTCAGATTTTTTTTTTTTTAAACATGCGGAAAAATATGGAGATTATGATTCTGAAAAAAAAATTCCAAAAATGTTTGTAATTAGGGTTATGGTTAGCGTTACGGTTAGGGTGTTAGTGTTAGGGGGGAAAAAAATCAAAAATGAAGAAATGGGGGCGGGGGACAAAATTTCAAAATGCCGATTTTTGGCAATTTTCCGGGATCTCCGTATCCGAAAACGGGTGTTTTTGGCAAAAAAAAAAAAAAAAAGAATGGGAGGAAATGGGGGTGGGGAAGGAAGTCTTTCCTAAAATAATCAAAATGAATCACAGCAAAAAAGACGAAGAACACTCAAGATAAACTAGCATTTCACAATGTGATGATATAAAACAAAATGATTTAGGTGTTGTTTGTAAGGAAAATGAATGTATCAATATGACAACAGGTGTACGAGAAACGTTTTGTCATAATACGTATATATATATATCATAAATATAAGGGATTAGCAATTGAGTTGCTTCTCCAACATACTGAAAATTCAGAGAAGCAACTCAATTGCTAATCCCTTATATTTATGATGATAAATGGTCTTACCGTTAAAGTTTTATTTCATACTGAACTACTTGGCAAAATTGTTAATTGTTAATTCTATTATTAATTGACGATTCCCTGCCCTCATTTCTTGTATATATATATATATATATATATATATATATATATATATATATATATATATATATACATAAATGTCTGTCTTCTACGTAATATACAAGAACGATCTTCACTACAGTGTTAGGGTTACAGTTTTAGTGTCAGGGTTAGTGTTTAGGGTTAGGGTTACGGTTAGGGATGGAATTCCCTAACGCAAACCGTAAAACCCAAAACCTAACCCTAACTCTAAACCCTTCAAAATAAATCGCGCTCTCTGTATGTCTTTCGCTGTTAGACATCGTTTCCCTGTTTCTCTGCAACACTTTTTACGGAAAAGGCCGATCTTTGGTAAAGCTCACCGAAGACACTTTTTACGGAAAAGGCCGATCTTTGGTAAAGATCGCCGAAAACACTTTTTGCGGAAAAGGCTGATCTTTAGTAAAGATCGCCGAAGACACTTTTTACGGAAAAGGTCAATATTTAGGTAATCGTACCGAAAGATCGCCAGAGTATGTAAGAGTCAAAGCTCATTGGCCGCGACGGCAGCCTGGCTTAATTAAATTGAGCAGCATGAACTTTTCTGTTGTCTTAGCTTACGTCTTTTCTCCAACTTCTGCTCCCCACCCCGAAAATTTTGTTGTTATGAATGCGCTTGGCGTTGATTACACCCGTTATCCTTGTTGCATTTACAGTGATAAGCTACTTAGGTATCCCTGCAGATTTACAGCCACACGAATCCTCTAGAAACAAGGTATTATCGAGCTGAGATATTTAATTGGTTAGGGCACCGGACAGAGTTGGTACTTACACTGAATTCGGCAGAGGTTCCATTCTCAGTGAAACTGCGTCACTTCACGTAGTGTCGAAATTATATTATCACACTATTAAATCCACATATGGGTGCTTTTTTTTAAATATATACTAAAAGGCATCTTCTACCCCAAGAAAGGGAAAAAATGATCGGATCTTTTTTTAATATTTCTTAAGTAAATTAAAAATTGTTAAATGTAAATCTATTTAAAATATCAATATCTTCCACTTGTTCCAGATGTTTATTCATTGTGTAATTTGGGTGTTTACGTTTTGTCGGCAATGTGGCGCTTTCTTCGTTATTAACCTGTACTGTTTTACATATGGAAACAAATTAATGAAAGAAAACATAAGAACTTCAGGTCATTGTTATGTGTGTGTATATAATAACTTGATAGGGTAATTTTTCAGATTAACACCCGCACGATCTTCACTAGGTTGTGTTATGGTTAGGGTTTTAGAGCTAAGGTTAGTGTTTAGGGTTAGGGTTACGGTCGGAATTCCCTAACCCTAACCCTAAAACCCTAACCCTGACCCTAAAACTCTAACCCCCTAGTGAAGATCGTGCGGGTGTTAATCTGAAAAATTACCCTTGCTAGATTTAGAGACTGCTGCAACGTCAGTAACTGGATCTGCAAATCTCAGACAGGTCTGAATTCCTACAGAGGACGACACAGTAAGACGTAAAACCAAGAACACTGTGCAGCTGTATTCTTCTTAATCCTTATTTGTCGAAGCGACGAGAGAGTCCAACAACATGAACAACAACAACATGCATGCATGTATCAGTTAATCAACTGATCAACCAATCAATTGGTCATAAAATGCGGACGAGTTTGCCTCTCCAGAGCTGACTTTACAAATCATCCATGTAAACACGATAAAAAGCCTTAGGATGAATTCATCCAGTTTCCAGCAGTTAATCCTTTATGAAAATTATGTGGTAGAGAATTGCCCAGCCGATCTGGAGTAACAAACCTTAAAAGTACTCAAGGTACTGTACAGATTGAGCACCTGATCTCAACACATAAATATGAGCGTCGCACCTGCAGCAAAAAGTCTAAGTTGCCTGCTGGCTTTAAAAGCCATTGTAAGTCCCAGGTTCATTAAGAAAGAAAGAAGAGAATAATAAATCCAGAAACATAATAACTTGTTAGTGAAGGTCATGCTCGCCTAACATGTTTACGGCAATCATCATAAAAATACATTAAAAAAATCTGTTGTTTTTTTTTTACTCAAGAAAAAGTGAAACAAAAGGAATAAATGAGAAAGAGAGAGAGAGAGAGAGAAAAAAGAGAGAGAGAGAGAAAGAGAGGGAGAGAGAGAGAGAGATTCAGTTTGTTTCATGTTTATTTCATTCATTTCGTTACATTTTCAAATGCAGATTTATCTCTCCCAGTTTGTAAACATTAAATATTTACATTGTAATCATAAGAACAATGCTGGGTGGTAACGAAAAAGTACTTTAAACACTTGTATTCAAGACATTTTTGTTTTATCTTGCAGTCACTGAAGTGTAACAGATATTGCAGCTCCAATGTAGCATATGCTGCGACAAATACCATATAATTTATGATAGGTAGCACTGCCATATCAGATCTCTGCAATAAGATCCGAACATAGATACTGGGAGTGAAATGTTTGGCAGAAGAAGAGTTAGTCGATGTTAATCGATTACACCGACTCCAGTTATTTAGCTAGTACTTTATTTTATTGATCCCAGGAAGACGAGAGGCACGGTTCATCTCGGTAGAGTTTGAATTCTGAACAAATACTGTGAAGAATGATTCTATCAATCTATTGTCTTTACACACACACACACCTACAAGAGGTGTGTTTGTTAGATAAATTATCAATTAAAATGTGTACATTCTTTCAGTGTATGAGGACAAAACACGAACTGAAGGTGGAAATATTGACATTATTCGGCAATGAAAGGCAGGCATGTTATATAGGATTCTAAACAATCTCTTTATTTATTTATCCCGTCGTTGCTTGGTAATGTTCACACTAGAATGTCTTGGCGAACTTTCAAAATAGCACACCCACCTAAGTTGCATTGTCTTCGTTTTGACGGGATTCTCCCCCCCCCCCTACCCAAATGATGCTTCCATGAAAATGATGCTTCCCATTAAAAAAATTTTCTTACTTCCCTTCCAGACCAATTGTGTCCAATTTTTTTTTTGCTCTATGAACTTAAAAACAACACGTGACGCCTTTCCGGAAAGTTTTGTCATTTTTAACCAAATCAAAAGATAAGATTTGTACGTGATAGCTGTGATAAAATGAAAGTAAACATTAGAAGACGAAGTTTTAAAACAAAAGAAATGCGTGAAAGATAATACATATACACACAGAGAGAAATAATAAAGGTAGATTGATGGTGACAGATAAAGAGTAGATGTGTAGATCTAAACGTTGAGTTATTTCTTGTAGCAAATTATATATATATATATTTTTATTATTTGCGGATAACATTCTATTTGGGACGCAGATTTCGAAAATGAAATTAATTTTTCTTGCGGATGCACAGTTGTCGAGCCTTTTGGGACCAAACACACATACTTAACTACATACACTCGCATTTATAGCGAAGATTTTGAAAATTTCTTCGGATTCCTGTTTTCCACAACGAAGATTACGATTTTACCAAAAATATAAATAAATAAAATCAGCTTTTCAGATTTAAAATTTTCGCTTTAGACATCATCCCGCCTCTAATTTTTTAAAATACTTTTTTAAAGTTTTGCAATTCCAGCTATTTAATATCACAAATTAAAAATGGAGAAATTCAAATTTTCCACTAAGTTTCTTATGATAAACCTTATGATAAAATGTGCTAAATAGGAAAGTATATTCAACTAGAAAAGCACTCGGAGAGCGCAGACCTCCGCCAAGCAGATCATTTCCACCCATATACACACATGCTGAAAATCACCCAATTTCCCAAACCAACGCCAGCAAAAACAACCTTCTTCCATACTTATCTCGACCATCGTCATCATCAACACTGTCTCTTCTTTCACCACAATCACCGTCAAAACTACGATCACCACAATCAGTTTCTTTTTAGAGTTGAAAATCCATTATCCAATACTCATGGGACTGAGATTGTTGCAGATTTTTGATTTTTCTAATTTCGGAGTGCTTTCTTGAAAAAAAAAAAATTGAATCTACAAAACGGAACAGTTTGAGGATAGAAACCAGGTCTAAACACAATAGCTTATAGACATACTCTGAATGTAGTTCTATATAAATCTTTAATAATTTTTTTATACTTAAGACCATCAGAAATGTTAAGATATCAACCTCTACCCACGTTGTCATACTTTGATTAACAGGTTACAACATAGATTAGATTACTTAGATAAGTTTCGACCGTAGTTGACTCAGGCCATGTCTAATTTAATAGCACCACTTGGTAGAGATACACAGTCAGCTCTGGGGAACCGTAGCCCATTCAAGAAGAGGGTTATTGTTTTCAGAGACATATTTGGGTGTGGGTGCTTTATCTGGTATTTGTTGGGGGGTAATCATCTAAGGATCGTTTGAATGCCGTGAAGTCACTTTCCTCCTTTATGTGTGTCTGGCACGATGTTGAAGAGAGCAGGGCCAATTGAGGTGAAATAGTTCTGTCATAGTGTTGTGATACGACACGAACATTTCTGTAGTGGACGGATGGCACGGGGGCCAAGCCTCGGACGAATTTTAAAGATGGGCAATGTTGATGGAATATTTTCCACATAATACAGATGATATAGAGCTCACAGTGGCGGTGGAGAGAGCAAAGCCTGAGCTTTTTGAGTCGATCCCACTAGTCAAGGCTTGTCATGTCATCCTCCGCAGACTTCCGCCAAGCAGCTCTTTTTAAGATAGATTCGCGAGTAAAATTACTAATAGAGAAACGAAAATAAACTTTGGAAACAGCAACGCTACTATAGGTTACGTGGAGACGATGAACGCGTTTTCAAGGGAAATAATCAAAGAATGTAACATTGGGATCTATTTTAAAACGGGGGCCACATTTTTCATTAATGTTTTACGTAGTGTTTTTGGTACGGAAAGACTTTCAAACTTCGTATACTTATCTATTTTGTGTTATAGAACAGAAAAATATTTTTGTATTCGAATTTATTTCATGTAAAAAATTGTCTTATTTCGATAATTTCAACCAATCACTGACAAGTATTCAGTTGTTTATATTTACTCTTTTGGCTGATTAAGCGATGTAAAGCGTATTTAATCTCCATACCTTCGTTTTATTTGCTTTTTTCATTTTAAATTTGCTTTAACCCTAACCCTAACCCTAACCCTAGGGTTAGGGTTAGGGTTAATTGTTTCAGAATCGTTTGTTTATGTAGTCGGCACTTAATGTATATCGGCTGAATGGACGTCAGTGATTGGTTGAAATTACAGAAATACGACAACTTTCACATGGAATAACTTATGGATTTCTTTTTTTTTTTTAAGAAGACTAAGAGAAAAAGATGTTTTATATGACACATTCTACCAGTGTTCCAAGTTTCAAAGTATTTCGTTAATGAAAAATGTGGCCCCCGTTTTAAAAAATATCCTAACATTGTAATACTTCATGTAAAGTAAATCTAACAAATGAAAAATCCTTTAAGAATCCATAAAAAATTGCCAGATCACTACCAAAATTTTATCATCTGTTCCTTGTATCAATACCCACTTTTCCTGCACGTTTGATCAAATACCGTTCACAACTTTTTGAGTTATTTTGCATACAGACGGACAAACCAACGACGATGAAAAAATAACCTCCTTCTTTGGCGGAGGTAATAATCCTTTCTACTAGAGGTACAAAACCTGAAATTTTGGGGGAGGGGATAGCCGCTTACATCGACCTCAGTGCTTGACTGGTACTTGTTTCATCAGCTCCGAAAAAATAAAGGGAAAGTCGACCTTGGCCGAACGGTATATTCAGTAATGGAAGCATGTTGTACAACTTGGCGTATTCTTTTTAAGAAAGGTAAAATCGTAATTAATTTGGTTTACTGAAAAGAAAGAAAAAAATAAATAAAAGAAACAAAGCCCTGACATGATTATGTCGTTAAGAATCTCGCTTAGCGATCATGTGGTTTCAGGTTCAATCCTACTTCGTGGCACTTTGAGAAAATGTCTTCTACAATATCTCTGGGCTGGTCAACGCCTTTTGAGTGAATATGGTAAACGGAAACTGTAGAATGCTACATGCACGCGCGCATATGTGTGTGTTTGTCCCCCCCCCGTTTGTCAACCGATGTTGGCTTATTTACATCCCCGTAATCTAGCGTTTCGGCAAAAGAAAACGATAGAATAAATACTGGATCTTTTTGGTTTGACGGGCAACACTTGTTTTCTTAACGAAACACTTTCAAACTTGGGATACTGGTAGAATGTGTCATATAAAACATCTTTTTCTCTTAGCCTTCTTAACAAAAATTAGTTCTTAATAAGTTATTTCATGTTAAAGTTGTCGTATTTCTGTAATTTCAATCAATCACTGACGTCTATTCAGCTGAATATAGTTAGTGCTCTTTTTATAAACAATAATTTTTACCGGTGTCAAGAGTGTTATTCCCTGTTTAATTATATCATTATTTCCTAGTAAGGGTTTAGGGTGTTAGGGTTCGGGTTTTAGAGTTGGGGTTAGGGTTAGGGTTATGAGTGAGGTTATGGCAAAAATAATCATAACCCTAACCGTAAACCTAAAACTAACCCTAACTCTAAAACCCGAACCATAACCCTAAAACCCTAAAGCTAAAACCAGTACAAACGCACGAACGATGTCATAAATAAGAGTAACACGGGTAGTTGTTGTTGACAAACAATGGCACTAATTTTATTCAAGGGAAAAGATCCCATGACACCGTTGTTTACATTCCACGCCATTAATTGTTTTCACCTCAATAGACATCAGTGATTGGTTGAAATTACCGAAATACGACAACTTTTTCCATGAAATAACTTCGAATACAAAAATTTTTCTCGGTTCTATAATACAAAATATACAAGTATACGAAGTTTGAAAGTGTTTCGGTACCAAAAACACTACAGAAAACATTAATAAAAAATGTTGCCCGTCAAACCAAAAAGATCCTAAGTACTAGACTTAAGAAATAAAGCACTAAGTTCGATTAAAGTTTAATTACTAGACCTTTCAAGGCCACCGCAGTCCAAGGACTGAAAACAAAAATGACAAAAGTAAAATCAAAATTAGGGTTTACTGAAAAACAACTGTCAATGTGTTTTTTAATTAAATTTAGATTTACTGAAGAATAAAATTGTCGATGTGTTTCTTGAATGTAATTTAGGTTTACTGGAAAAAAAAATTGTTAACGTTGTTTTTAAATTCAATTTAGGCTTACTCTTTTACTTGTTTCAGTCATTTGACTGCGGCCATGCTGGAGCACCGCCTTTAGTCGAGAAAATGGACCCCAGGACTTATTCTTTGTAAGCCTAGTACTTATTCTATCGGTCTCTTTTTGCCGAACCGCTA
The DNA here is from genome assembly GCF_046866305.1 of Octopus bimaculoides. Classification (NCBI taxonomy): domain Eukaryota; kingdom Metazoa; phylum Mollusca; class Cephalopoda; order Octopoda; family Octopodidae; genus Octopus; species Octopus bimaculoides. The sequence continues at coordinate 134,021,387 of NC_142928.1, forward strand.
AGTTACGGGGACGTAAACACACCAGCATCGGTTGTCAAGCGATGGTGGGGGTACAAACACAGACACACATATATATATATATACATATATACGACAGGCTTCTTTCAGTTTCCGTCTACCAAATCCACTCACAAGGCTAATGATAAAAAAATAAAACAACTATCAATGTGTTTTTGAATTTAATTTAGGCTTATTGAAAAAATAATTGTCAACGTATTCTTAAATATAATTTGTATGAACCGCCCTTTCAAAGTATTTTACTAACCGAAGCAACTGAAGGTGGGAGAACTGCTTAAATATATATTATACGTGAGGAGAAAGGTTGTTCAACGAACACTCGCTGCCATAAAAGGCCTCTCACATGGCTGAGACTGAGGAGAAAAACAAACTGTTAAAACACCCAGGGCATGGGTTGTAGTGTTTTTTGTTTTACGTTATTATTTTCCAAGCTATTTTTACCTTCGTTTCGTGAGTGTCCCACCCCACCACACACACATATATAAGTGTTATACTTTCTTACAGAGGGTACTTAAAATATGACTAATTCTTAAGTGTTCACCCTATAAATAATAATATATATTATTTATGTTTGTATTCTTTTAACGTGGAAGTGAATTTAAAAGATAACGAAAGGGTTCCGTTATACTTGTATCATTTTCTCCTCTACCATACTTCTTTCTGTACCCAAGCGTAGTAATGTCAGAATTTATGTAATATCAATTAACTTCTATGTTAATATTGCATATTATAATATTACAGTGCTACGATAAAACAAGTGGAAGTTTTGCTGTAGATAATAACGTCACTGATTTCCTTGAACTCAGAACAGAAAACATCTTTAAATATGGTTTCTAATTTTAGCACGAAGTGTCATGTTTCTATAGGTGAAAAATGGTTGATTGAATGAATGGTGAACGGAAATAAAATCATCGAGGAAAGGGAATAGACGGCGTATTTCATTACAATGTTGTATGTAAATAATAGAAATAATTAAATAATAGAAATAATTGAAGTCGCTTATTAATTGACAGACAATACACGACGCGTGCAGAATGAAAAGTTATGTAATCGCATTAAATGTAAAAGGAAAATAATTACATTTTATGTAATATATAAAATGAAAAAAACAAAACCCATTAATTCTGTTTTTATTGGAGTTCAATGCCTTTTTAGGCGTACTGGGCAGTTTGTCCCGAGGGCTCTGCGGGTTTAGGAGACTAAAGCTAAATCGAGTATACGATGGTATTCTTATAGGCTGATTATGTGGGCTCCTCAGTACATTACTTTGTATGGGGAATGGGCCATAATACTGTAAGATGGCTCTGAGTCTGTAACATTTTTCTTCTTCCAGGTTAGATTAACTACTCAGTTCCCCAATAAGCGACTGGTTTGTATATTATCAGCCCCCGCATGAAAAGCTAAATCAACTCCAGTACTACTTTAACTGAGAACGAAGAAGTCAAAATATTTATTTTTGCATTCCTATTATCTACTACATACATCACCCATCCTAGATGCATGAAAGTCCTGTTATCTCTATTTTGTCACATTTATGATATGTAAATAAAAAACGTGCGACATTACAAGCCCAGTTTACCGGACACGTCAGCCTTTGTGCGTTCGTTCGGTTTGGCAAAAATAGCAGCTAAATCTTCTTCTTTTTGCGCTTTATCATCTGACTCTGATTATAGATTTGTTTACACAAGGCTGATCTGCAGCTAAATATGTTAAGCCGTTGTTGTTGTTTAGTCGCAGTTCAAACCTAATGGAACAGGTAGACCACTTTTTTGGGGATCCACGCAACAAAATAGTAAATTGAGGATCCACAATAATATTATAAGAACCCTTGAAAAGATTTAGCTTTAGATGTATGTATTGCAAGAAACAGCTGGGTTTCTTTCTCAGACATTTTACGTAGTTCAACCTACACAAGTGAATGTGTGAAAAACAAAATAGGAATTTTGAAAGACGTTTGTATTAAACTAGTTTTTAAACATCAAATGACTATGAGGTCCACTAGAATAAAATAGTTAACAGAAGGGGTCCATGCACGCAAAATAGTAAATTTGGGATTCGCAATGGTATTATAAGAGGACCTGGAATGATTTTGCTTTAGATGTATGTATTGGTATGTATGTATTGCAAGAACCAGTTAGGTTTCTTTCTCGAACGTTCATCCTACACAGGTTAATGTGTGAAAAACAAAATATGAATTTTCGAAGAAGTTTCTATAAAACAAGTCTTTAAACATCGAATGGCTATGGAGGCCCACGAGAATAAAATAGTTAACAGAAGGGGTCCATGCTTTGAAAAACAGTAAATTTGGGATCCGCAATGGTATTTATAAGAGGACCTGGAATGATTTTACTTTAGATGTATGTATTGGTATGTATTGCAAGAAACAGCTGGGTTTCTTTCTCTAACATTTTACATAGTTCATCCAAGTTGATGTGTGAAAAACAAAATAGGAATTTTGAATGAAGTATCTATAAAACTAATTTTTAAACATCAAATGGCTATGGGTGTCCACCAGAATAAGATAGTAATCAAAGGGGGTCCCTACACGCAAAATTGTAAATTTGGGAATCTACGGTAGTATTTTAAGGGTCGCCACATTAACTCAATTTTTTAATGGGAAGATAATCTAATTTTTTAATGGCAATTTTTTAATGGGGGTGAAATAACCAAAAAGTACCTTAACTGGTAATCAAAGGGTCCACAGATAAAACATTGTTGAGAACTCCTGAGATAGATGATTAGAGGCATTCATTCTGACTAGTGACACCACACCCCAATGTACTTCTTCCCGTACCAGACCGTATAAAATTCTTATTAACCTTAGTGATGTGTTTTTGCTTTGTACTAATGTTACTTGTATGTCGTAATTCCCGTACAACACTTAATACAGGAGTAAATGATGAACTAAATTACAATTACACTTTTAAATATCATACACTCAACCTAAATAAAGTTTACATTTACAGTATTTCATGTAATTAAATTGAAGATTCGATAAGAAAGCGATATATATTTACATGGCTGGGTGGTTAAAAAGCCTGCATTCGGAATCACTTGGTTTTGAGTTTTGTTCTCTTGGGTCAGGGTCTTTTGCTATAACCCCAGGCTGACCAATGCTGTGTTAGTAGATTAGTCTGTAATTCGGGGTGGGAGAAGACTTCCTTTTGTACCCCCCCCAAAAAAAAAACTCCCCCCTTTTTTTTTATTTAATTTTTTTTTTTCACAAACCCCCATTTTCAGCTATGGAGAGTACGAATCTGAGAAAAATTGGCATTTTGAAATTACCCCACCTCTAAATTCTTCATTTTATGTGGAAAAATACGGAGATTATGATTCAGAAAAAATTTCCAAAAATTTTTCTAGTTAGAGTTAGGGCTAAGGTTAGGGTTTTAGGGTTATGGTTAGGGTTAGGGTTACAGAAAAAAGTGAAAAATGAAGTAAGAGGAGCAAGCAATTTCAAAATTCTGCCAACGAATCCAGGTGGTGAGAGGTTCACAAGATCCGATTTTTTTCCTCATAACTTTTAAGAAAATGGATATCTTTTAATGAAATATTATATAAATACATTTCAAACGGCATAGATGGAAGTGATATACAGATATTGTATATTGAGAATAATAAGGTAGTCAAAATGCTGGATGATTATATATATTTTTATTTACATTTTTAGTGCTTTCTTCCGTTATCGGATTTATAAAAAAATCCGATAATGGAAGGAAGCGCTAAAAATATAAATAAAAGTATATATAATCATCCAGTTTCTGACTATCTTATTATTCTTAGTATATGTATGTATATATCAGAGCTGTGGAGTCAGAGTCGGAGTTGGAAGCAATTAAGGGGTAGCTGGAGTTGGAGTTTTGTAAAACTATACTGACTCAGACTCATGATATCTTTATTCTTTAATATAAACTAGTTATCATCATCATCATCATCATCATCATCATCGTTTAACGTCCGCTTTCCATGCTAGCATGGGTTGGACGATTTGACTGAGGACTGGTGAAACCGGATGGCAACACCAGGCTCCAGTCTGATTTGGCAGAGTTTCTACAGCTGGATGCCCTTCCTAACTCCAACCACTCAGAGAGTGTAGTATAACATATATATATATATATATATATATATATATATATATATATATATATATATATATATATTTCAATTCAATATAGTTCAGTTTACAGTAAACAATAGATGAAGACAGGTGAGGGAAAAACAAGCAGGTGTATTAGTTTGATGATCAAGAAGAATAGAAAAGTCTTCGATGTTTTGGGTGTATGTTCTTCAACAGAGAGGGTTGAGAGGGAAAAAAATGGAGAGAGAAAAACATGTGTTGGGATTAATGGTTCAACACGATATGTTGTGTGTGTGTGTGTGTGTGTGTAAAGTGCTATTGATAAAGGATTATAAAGCTAGATCAAATACTTGGCAAGCTCTCTGTTATTACAAATACACTAGACTAACAAAATGTTTTCAGATTGGTATAGAACTCCAGGAAATCCTATGATAAGATCCAAAGTTGAAGTCCATCACCAGTTGATTTTTGTGAATCCATAGTTTTACTCCCCAGTTAAACTGGTCTTTTTCACAGAGTGACATACAAGAAAAGGTATAATTAATTGGCTTTGAATACTTCCTTATTTGTGCATCTAGATGTACCAATAAAGAAATACACAAAACTCATATATATTTGTGTGTGTGTGTGCGTGTGCGTGTGTATACATATATATTATGTATGTGTGTATGTATATGTAGGTGTGTATATGTATGTATGCAACAACTATTTCGTTAAGCGTGTCTCAGTATCAGTCATTTGCATTAAAAAAAAAATAATTAAGAAATCCCAGATGAGTGCACAACAAAATAATAATAGCAAGTAGGCAGCATTTCTAAACAAGCCATTATCAAAATATTGCATGAAAACCTTTTCAGGTTTGAAAAAAAATATAAAGTCCTGTAAAGTAGCTGTTAATTGAGCTGCACACTGTTTAGCGGGAAAGGTTAACAGGAAATACAAACTGTCGAAAAAGCATGAAAAGTTTTTGAATATATTTTTTTAATTGTTTATTCCTGTGAATTGTTCTGAAAACTTTTGATGAAGGAACACTCTGAGTGACCCCTAATCTAAAAGTGGAAAAAAAATCATGTCACCCATTTACTTGGTTTATTAAAGTTACAGTGAAGGCGCATGGCTCAGTGGTTAGAGCATCGAGCTTATGATCGTGAGGTTGTGAGTTCGATTCCCAGACCGGGCTGTTTGTTGTGTTCTTGAGCAAGACACTTTATTTCACATTGCTCCAGTTCACTCAGCTGTAGAAATGAGTTGCGACATCACTGGTGCCAAGCTGTATCTGCCTTTCCCTTTCCCTTGGATAACATCAGTGGTGTGTAGAGGGGAGGCTGGTATGTATGGGTGACTGCTGGTCTTCCATAAACAACCTTGCCCAGACTTGTGCCTCAGAGGGTAACTTTCTAGGTGCAATCCCATGGTCATTCTAACATAAAGCATAAATGACTTGAAGTGTTATGTTGATGTAAGATATGTTATTTTGTTAATCTTTAGCAGTGAATGTTACATAGTTGTTACATGATAGTTGTGTATGTATGTTCATTCATGTCTGCTGTGTATGCATTTGTATAAGTACATGTATTCTTTTATCCTTTTACTTATTTCAGTCATTTGACTGTGGCCATACTGGGTTTTAGTAAAGAAATTGACCCCGTGACTTATTCTTTGTAAACCTAGTACTTATTTGATGAGTTTATTTTGGTGAACTGCTAAGCTACAGGGAGATAAACACACCAGCATTGGTTGTCAAGCGATGACAGGGATGGGGGTTGTTGGACACACACACACACACACACACACACACACACATGATGGGTTTCTTTCAGTTTCTGTCTACCAAATCCATTCACAAGGCTTTAGTCAGCCTGAGGCTATAGTAGAAGATTCTTACCCAAGGTGCCACACAGTGGGACTGAACCTGGAACCATGTGGTTAGGAAGCAAGCTTCTTATCACACGACCATGTTATATCTAATCACACAAAACTGAACTAAATTGATGTGTGTGTAATGACATTACAACATTTTAGTTTTATTTTTTATTTTATTTTATTTCTTTCAAAAGTTTTAAAGAGAAAAACATCCCTACAATTTATACACCTTCAAATTTGTCTTTATTCCTCCTCTCAATCCAGTAGTGGCCAGATTGCTAAACCAATTTACTGTCACAACATGGAGTATAAGACTGCTTTGCCTCTCATGGTGTTCACAAAACCTTTATTGATTTACCAGTGATATCAGCTATTTCCATCTCCACCAGTTCCAACATATATGTATCTAACAGCAGTGTGAACTTGCACTAGTTATCTTCCTTGACCATCATCACATCACTGAATGGTTGGGTAACAACCTCCAAGATATAGCTCTTAGTGGAAGTATCAGCAACAGTTACATCCTATATCAAAAAGATTCTTGAGAAATGCATAAAATAGGCCATACCATTTGGACATTTGCCATCACTGAGGTTCAGTGTGATGAGTTCCAATATCACCATTATGTCTATAGACACTAAAGGTTGTCGAGTATCTCTCAGGACACTGAAATGATACAAGAATGCATTACACTCTAGGGATTGATTACACCATAACATTTTACTCTTGCTTGAGTATATGCCAACTCAGAAAGTACCATTGTCAAGCTTGGTACTGATAGGAAATACTGGAAAGCAAATGCGCCAGACTTTACTATGCAGTAGTCAATTGAGTGAGATTTCGTTGATTTTGTGTGTCTTCAAACATGTACTCTGTATGTTTCTCAATTAAGTTTTCATTCCAGTTGTGTTGCTTTGTCTTTGACACTAATTTGATTTTGAATCCCAAACTGATTATCCATTCCTCCAAAATAAGCTGTGTATGGTCTATGAATGAGGAAGATCCATTAGGATTGGAAAGGATTCTCATAGCTAATGTTGCTGTAGTATGTAGTCATAAAATATATGATGATAGTTCAAGTCAGATAATATCCTGGGAAGGCTTCTCAATACTATTTTCAGAGTGGCTAATAACCAACTGATGTCATTGAAACTGACATTAGATATGTCTGCTGGAATCCTCCTTATAAGCTGATCTGTAGCAGTGAGGTGATTGTTTTACCTCTACAGTTGGGCAGAGAAAGTACGTCAATTTTGGCATTGTGCAGTTTGTTAATCAACATGGTGCCAGTTGGTTCTGTGTCCAGTTGTTTCAATTGAAAACAGCAGATGGAATGTTTGCTGGTGTGCAACTTGTTTGGTCAAAATGGAATTAAACGATTATTGATGTATGAAGCAGCTTTGAATAAAACATATCTGTTACTTAGTATGTTTTCGTGTCCTGCTACTAAAGCACAGCATATCTCCTACATGCAAGTTGGAATATGAATTGATAGCATGTATCATGCTTTCACAAATTGCTTTAGGGCCGACATAGACATCTTTGTGGTCCTCCTACCTTTTACTCAGCAAAACATTAACAATAGGACTTCTGGATGAACTCAGCTGGTACTCATTTTCAGCTGAGTAGTCATGAGCAACATGAGATAATACACCTTGCTCAAGGACACACCATGCTCTTCGGTCTGGGTATTGAACCAATGACCTTTCCTTATGGTTACCAGCCCAACGCATTGCCCATTAAGCCACACATCATTACATGATTTATTATTAAGGTGGGAGGAAAAAAATAGAAAAATTTGGTTTGTGTTCCTAAGAACCTAGCTACACTTAATGAAGAGTATTACAAAGGAATTTCCTAATGTTATTGCTCAGAATGTGTCCAAAGAGCCAGTCTTGTCTGGAGTAACAATATTAATAAAATAATAAGAAATAACTCCTATTACAGTTACTAACATGAAGTTCACTCGCCTCATTGCTTGTTTATTAATTAGTAAAAAGGAATGTAAACGGCATAACATTCTGCTGCTTTAATTAGGTTCATTTTCTAAGTTCTGTTTTCCATTAAGTGTAAAGCATCGAAGAAACTATAAATTACTTTCTTTCCTCTAGGTATATTCTCCAGATTTTGGTTTTGTTTCTGTTATGTACAAAGAGGAGAAGCATAGCTGTATGGGTAACAAGTTTGCTTTGCAGCCAGGTAATCTTGGTTCTGATTCCAATGCATCGTTTGGCATTGTCTTCTATTAGGCTGATATATATATATATATATATATATATATATATATATATATATATATATATATATCCTCCTCATCATCATTTAATGTTCATTGTCCATGCTGGCATGGGTTGGATAGTTTGACCGGGGCTGGCAAGCTGAAGGTTGCACCAGACTCCAGTCTGATTTGGCATGCTTTCTATGGCTGGATGCCTTATGTGTGTGTGTGAAGGCGTGTGGCTTTGTGGTTAGGCTGTTACGCTCATGGTTGCTAGATTGTGGGTTTGATTTTGTCCAGCATGCTAACAATTGTCAGTTCACTGCCTCATGCTACAATTTGGGTGGCCAAACATATACATCTATCCTTGTTTACCTTTTGTGCCAGTGACACATAAACAGCACCCATTACACTCTTGGAGTGGTTGGCATTAGGAAGGGCATCCAGTTGTAGACACTACGTTAAATCAGACTGGGGTCTGGTGCAGCCCTCCTGCTTACCAGTTCCAGTCAAACTGTCTAACCCATGCCAGTATGAAAAGCAGACACTAAATGATGATGATGATGATGATGATGACAACACATGGGACGAATAAGGCCTGAAATAACACTGCACACCTTACAGTGCATTGAATCATAATATGGTACTGGGCTTATTGTAGGATAATGAGAGAATGGTAAAAGCTTAATAGTGAAAGGTGTTTTGCAGCTTTGGCAGCATGGTTACATGTTCATTTCTGTGGTAAGAAGTTGTATGTTTAAATTAATTTAAAATTCCTAAACTAAAAGTAATTTTTTTTCAATAATTATTTTCTTACAATATTCTTACAATATCATCATAATTTAAGGCGGCAAGCTAGCAGAGATGTTAGCATGCCAGGCAAAATACTTAGTGGTATTTCATCTGCTGTTACGCTCTGAGTTCAAATCCCGCTGAGGTCGACTTTGCCTTTCATTCTTTTGGGGTCGATAAATTAAGTACCAGTTACATACTGGGGTCAATCTATTTGACTGGCCCCCTCCACCAAAGTTTTGGGCCTTGTGCCTAGAGTAGAATTTATGATCCACTTTTAGAAGTCAGAAACAAAACTTAGTCGTGTACGATAAGCTTATCAAACAGTTTACATCTCAAAGAAGAATAGAACTTAAATATAAGTATTTTAAGTAAATAAAATTATATGATTTCTTATTTTTCAGCATGTGTGCATAAGAAAATTATGGCTTATATTAGAATGCTTACAATTTATAGGGTATTATTAATTAGGTTTACTTTAGTGCTATATATCTGTATCCCAACTGAATTAAGTTTACATTATTTACATTTTGGATCCCACATTTTGAATTGAAATACACAATTTCTATGCCTAATTTCAATAATATTAATGGTAGTCATAGTATGGTCAGTGTGGCAACACACCTGATGACAACAATTACCATACACCACTGATGTGTGTGTGTGTGTGTGTGTGTGTGTGTGTATCTGTGTTTGTTTTCTACCACTGCTTGACAACTGGTATTGGTGTGTTTACAACCCTGTAACTTAGCAGTTCAGCAAAAGAGACTAATAGAATAAATACCAGGCTTTTAAAAAAAACAATACTGGGGTTCATTCATTTGACCAAAAAGTCTTCAAAGTGTGTCCCAGCATGGCCACAGTCTAATGAAAGATAAAAGATAAAAGCTAGTAAAAGATAAAAGTTATTTAGCAAATTAACTTTCTCATTATTAAATTGGAGTCAGGAACAATTTAACAGAAAATTATGATGGAAGATTATAATTTAGAGCACTTTAAAACAGATTATGTCATAGAATTTGATGCAGTCTCATGTGGGCTGGTATTAAAAGAGTTATAGTGTTATTAGCATTGATTTATTAATTCTCATGTGACCTATATTTAACTATAATTAAACCACTTAGAATTTAAAAAATGGTGTTTTAATTATTTCCCTGAAGCTGGGACATGGGGAAAACATTACAAATTACAGGTGCCAAATAGCTCGATTGATCAGCTATGTTAAAATCGTACCAGATGTAATTAAAATTTTATAATTTGCTTTGCTAGAGTTTTTTTAAGGTTTAATATTTGTCCTTATTTTTTGACAACAACTGCTAGTCATTGACTTCCAGGATTCCACTTACAAGAAGCCAAGCATATGCTTCATGCATACTTGAGCTTCTGATTCACTGTTGTACAGTCTCTTCTCTCTGCTTTTCCTATTACTTCTATAATGGCCTCTGTTTTTCAGACCTGACTAATCTGATACCTCTTCTACTTGGACACTCCTTGCCACTTGTCTCTCCTTCTGTTATCATTCTTGTTAAGCCCAAGGTCCCCTTCCCCAGGTCCAGGTCCCATATCAATTACTTCCCCCATTCCTTCTTCCTCAGTATACTATCCCTCTGGAATCTCCAACCTGATCGTGTTTTTCTTGTGGCTGTTGACTTTCAACAGCTTCAACAAAAAACATTAACATCTTCAGTCTTACTCATTTTTGAGGTCCTGCAGAATAATATAAACCTAGTCCCTCTGTCTTTCTCTCTCACTCTCTCTTTCACTTGTGTTTTCTCTTTCTATTGTTTTATTGATTTCACTTTTTCTGTTTCTCTCTTTGTCTCCCCCTTTACCTTCTCTTTTTATATATATATATATATATATATATATATATATATATCTTTTCTCATTTGAATAATTACCTCCCTTGATGTAACACACGGCCAAAACAGCCAAACCACAGGAACATCAAGAATTATAGTATAATTCTATTCAAATTAGCAACTCACTCTCCCTGCCACCTGCTCTTGATGTAAATGTATTTGCTGTAATAGTTCTTTAAATTTGCTCCAACTGTATTTCTCTGTACAACTGTCTTTGATGACAAAATTTCTTATATATGATATAACATTTTAACTTAACTTTCAAACAACAAATATCATAAATTACAATTTTGTTTACTTTAGATATTTTGTTTCATTTTCAGCATTCATAGTCTTCATCAACTGTGCAAACGTAAGGTGGGCTGCCAGGGTGCAGGGAATTTTCACAGCAACCAAAATATTTGCTTTACTTATTGTTATTGTTGTTGGATTTTATACATTAATATCAGGTAAGTGTTCTACATTTACTCCTTTTTTTATATAAGAATCTTCATATGTTACCTACCAAGACCTCCTCTTGTCTCGTGTTATCAACTTACTTTTAACTGCCTTCATACCATATTATCCAAGTTATGAACTTACCCAAAACTACACCTTGTCCATGTTACCAGCCCACCTAAAACTGATCCTGATCCCATGTTGCCAATCTATCTAAAACTACTTTTGGCCCCTTATTAATCCATTCGCAACTATCTGTTGTCTTGTTTTACCAACCCACAAAAGGCTACCTTTTATCCCTTGTTGCCAACCCAACCAAAACTGATCCTGGCCCCATGTTACCAACACATCTAAAACAAACTATCTTTGGCCCTTTATTAATCCATTCATGACTACTTGTTGTTCTGTGTTACCAATCCACAAAAGGCTACCCTTTATCCCATGTCACCAACCCACCCAAGATCATACTACCATGCCCTTCACCATCTCCCAAACTCACCCTTCAGCCAATCAAGACTCCTAATGTCATGCTACCAATCTCTCCAGTACTGGGGCGTGTCACATGTTACCAAATCCACATGTTACCAAATCCACATGTTACCAAGCTGCCCAAAACTGTTCACATTAAGGTGTCCATAATTAGATCAAAATTTTGATTGAAATTTTGTTATTACATCATCATCATCATCATCATCGTTTAACATCCACTTTCCATGCTAGCATGGGTTGGATGATTTGACTGAGGACTGGCGAACCTGATGACTGTACCAGGCCCCAATCTGATCTGGCAGAGTTTCTACAGCTGGATGCTCTTCCTAATGCCAACCACTCTGAGAGTGTAGTGGGTGCTTTTACGTGCCACCGACACGAGGGCCAGTCTGGTGGTACTGGCAACAGCCACGCTCAAATGGTGTTTTTATGTGCCACTTGCACAGGAGTCAGTCCAGCGGTGCTGGCAACGACCTCGCTCGAATGTTTTTTTCACATGCCACCGGCACAAGTGCTAGTAAGGTGACGCTGGTAACGATCATGCTCAAATGGTGTTTTTTATGTGCCACTGGCACGGAAGCCAGACCGCTGCTCTGGCAGTGATGGTGCTGTTAGCACTCCACTGGCACTTACATGAATAACAATTCAAGATTTCAGTATCTAAAATAGCTATCACGGTCATAGGTTAATTCTCTGCACCAAAACTAAACCTCTCACATTATTATTACTATTTTAATATCAGTTGTGAGATATATGGATGTATTAGATTGGATTGTGTTATGGTCTTTTATTCATTATGGCCTCTTGTATCATTTCATTCATGAAGTCTAATGTCTGGTGATCTGACCTCACCTCTTCTTCCCGTCTTCTTGGTTTTCTTCTTTTGCTCTGAGTACTTTCCACTGTTGATACACGGCACATTTCTATCCAGGGTTTTATTCCCATTCATTTATATTCATATCAGTGCTATCATTTCTGCTGCATACATCAGCTGTATCCTTAATTCTCAACCACATCTTGGAGTCACTTGTACTCAGCTTCACATACAAGACAAGATTAGAATTAAGCAAAAAAAAGAAAAAAAAAAAAAAAGAAAGGGAAGCCTTTATTAGTTGGATAACTAAAGGGAATGTCCATGAACTGTGTAGGCCCTTCCACATTGGACCCTGGTCTCCTGCTGAGTCATCAGAGTGGTGTTAGGATAAACAGCATGTCTTGTTTTGGATGTTTTAAACTTGGCAGAACCCATCTCTTTCCAGGTAGAGGCACAGCTAATTTCTTCCACATAGTACTGGACCGTTAATTTATTTATTGATCCCAGAAAGTCAAAAAGCAATGTTGATCATGGTGGGATTTGAACTCAGTGTGCAAAAGCCGGAATGAATACCATAAAACATTCTATCCAGTGCTTTAATGAGTCTGCCAATTTGCCAGTTTGGTACTGATGAGATTGTTGTGGGTGATGTTTAGTTGCAACATTTGTTGATCAATGGCTGTAGTCAGAACATAGTGGGGAAGAAATTTCAGAGGGTTGTAAGTTCTAGAGAAGAAAGAGTGGATAAATGTCCTTATTTTATCAACCTTGAAAGGATGAAAGGCAAAGTCAACTTGGGCAGAATTTGAACTCAGTATATAATAGTATACAATAGTAGTACAATCTAGTATACAATATGCAATAGCATAGAGTATTATCGATCCATTTTGGTTGATTTTAACATTCAGTTTCACACAGGAATTAGGTAATTAGGTGATTACATAATCCCTGCACAAATGCTATATACTAAGATTAATATACCCACTCTATTGACAAATGTATGACTGTCTGGCTCTCCTGACTAATGGATTCTCTCACACACACACACACACACACACACACACACACACACGCGCGCACACATGTACATGCTTGAATATTATCAATTCTAGCTATATGTCTCATCTTTTAATCTCATAATCTGCCTACATGCATAGAAAAGACATATGTCAACTTGAATGTGGGCAATGAAATGTGTGTGTAAATATATATATATATATATATATATATATATACACATACATAATAAATATGAATAATATATATATATATATATGTATATACTTAGATATATATATATATATATATATATATATATATATATATATATATATATACATATATACATACATATATGTATATACTTACAGATATATATATATATATATATATATATATACATATATACATACATATATGTATATACTTACAGATATATATATATATATATATATATATATATATATATGCATATATGGGTACAGACGTCACAAAATGTAAACAACATGAAATACGAAAACAACCATTTTTTGCGAACAAGAGAAACAAATGGAAAACAAGACAAGTAACATAAAAACGACCCTTCATTAGTTGTCGGCTGTTTATCTACTCCACATTTCAAGCAATTCATGACTATATATATATATATATACATATATGTGTGTGTGTGTGTGTGTGTGAATATAGAAAGAATATGACTAGGATATAAAGATAACTTCTAACTGGTATCTATGTTGGTTGTGTATGAAACACAAAGAGTATGCATGTGAGATCAGCCAAAGCCCTGTGCTAACTAGAGTGAAGCAGAGATTCATTAAATGTTTCACCTTGAGTAGGGTGGTGTCTCAGTTAGCAGTCACTCAAGTGAAACTCGTGCCCAGAACTAAATAACCCTGACTTAATACTATTTGAATGTACATTAAAAAGGATGTGTGTGTGTGTGTGTGTTAGGGTTAGGGGGCTGGGTCATTGATTTGTTGCGGTAGGGCATTGAAAAAGTGTAAAATGGAGAAAAATGGGTGCAGTAAATAAAAGTCTGAGAAGAACTGGAGTAAATGAACTAAAGGAAAGCATGCAGGTATTCTATGTATGTATTGTTTAACTGAAGGTTTAATATGTTTGTGAGTCCTGAGGTGAGTTGCCATTACAGACTATCACTAGTTACTGTTGATTTTAAGTTGGTGGTGATGGTGGGGATAAAGTTAAATAATAATTTGTTGTAAAGCACATAACCCATAAGTTTTCATGTGGAGGAAGGAACAATCACTCGTGTTGATCCCTGCCACTACCACCACCACCACCACCACCACCACCACCACCACCACACACTTATGCACACTGTGCTTGATTGTTCCTTATTTTATCCTCCTCAGAAGGATAAAAAGCACTGTCAAGAATGACGAAGTTTGCACTCAGAAATTGAACAGAGGTTACTAAATACAGATGCAGGCATGACTGTTTGGTTAAGAAGTTCGCTTCCCAACCATGTCGGAAACACTTAAGGGGTAGCTGGAGTTAGAGTCAGTAAAACTAAACTGGCTCTGATTCTGACTCACAATGTCTTTATTCTTTAATATAAACCAGTTATAACATATAGGCCTACTCAAAGTACAAGCATGTGCATATGCTTTATGAGATATGTAGACGACAATCACTTAATTGCATAAAGAGGAGTCGGAATCAGAGTTGGAGGTGCCAATAGTACAGGAGCAAATTTTGTCTGTTGTAGCCTCGGAACAACTAAAGCTTTGCAAGTGAATTTGTCAGGCAGAAGAAAGAAACCCATTGTGCATGTGGGGTGGAGGAGGAAGAGGTAGGATGGGGGTGTTTGTGCCTCTTTGTATTAACATTGCAATTATGGTTGTAGGTGAGCTTCACCATTGCACAAGTGGTGTTGTTCATTTCTAGTGTCCCTGTAAACATGTCTGAGCATGAGGAAATATTAGCTTGCCTGGAAACAGGCAAGGGTTGGTGACAAGAGGGTATCCGGTCATAGAAAATCTGCCTCAATAAATTCCATCTGACCCATGCAAGCATAGAAAAGTGAATGTTAAAACAATGTTGATTATTATACTGATGCAAGACATTTTACCTGATACTCTACCGATTCCATTCCTCTAAATATTTAATGATATCAATATGAAGAAAAGGAAAGGCAGTGAGCTGGCAGAATTTTAGCACACCATGCAAAATGCTTACTCTTTTTACTCTTTACTCTTTTACCTGTTTCAGTCATTTGACTGCGGCCAGGACTTATTCTTTGTAAGCCTAGTACTTATTCTATCGGTCTCTTTTTGCCGAACCGCTAAGTGATGGGGACGTAAACACACCAGCATCAGTTGTCAAGTGATTGTGGGGGGACAAACACAGACACACACAAACACACACACACACACACACACACACACACACACACACACGCGCACACACACATATAATATATATGAATACTACGGGCTTCTTTCAGTTTCCGTCTACCAAATCCACTCACAAGGCTTTGGTCGGCCCGACGCTATATTAGAAGACACTTGCCCAAGGTGCCACGCAGTGGGACTGAACCTGGAACCATGTGGTTGGTAAGCAAGCTACTTACCACACAGCCACTCCTGCGCCTATCTTTAGCAGCATTTCATTTATCTTTACGTTCTGAGTTCAAATTCTGCTGAGGTTGACTTTGCCTTTCATCCTTTCAGAGTCAATAAAACAAGTACTAATGAAACACTGGGGTTGATGTAAGCGACTTACCCCTCCCCACAAATTTCAGGTTTGTGCCTTTAGTTTTCTACTAAAGGCATTATTATTGTGGTTGTTGTTTATTTTTTCATCTTGTCATCATTGGCCTGCAATCATGCTCAGACACTGTCCAGAAAGGTTTTGGTTGAACAAATCAACCTCTGTACTTATTTTTAAAGTCTGGTACTGATTACATCTGTCTGTTTCACTGAACTGTTAAGTAATGGAGGTGTAAACAAACCAACATCAGTTGTCAAGCAGCAGTGGAGACAAGCACAAAGATACAAACATACACACACGCACCATCATCATCATTAACATTTAATGTTCATGTTCCATTCAGGCATAACATAACTTGGATATATATACATATATATCATCATTATCATCATCATCATCATCATCCTCATTGTTTAACATCCAATTTCCATGCTGGAATGGGTTGGACAGTTTGACTGAGGATTGGCAAACCAGAAGGCTGCATCGGCCTCCAATCTGATCTGGCAAGGTTTCTACAGCTGGATGCCCTTCCTAATGCCAACCACTCCGAGCGTGTAGTGGGTGCTTTCATGTGCCACTGGCACAGGGGCCAGTCAGGTGGCACTGTCATCGACCCTGCAGAAATGGTGCTTTTTACATGCCACCAGCCAGTCAGGTGGCACTGGCATTGACCACATGTGAATGCTGCTTTTTACAAGCCACCGGCACTGGCATCAGCCACACTCGAATGGTGCTCTTTACATGCCACCGGCATGGGTGCCAGTCAGGTGGCACTGGCATCGGCCACGACTACAATTTCACTTGAGTCAAAAGCTCTTCTCCAAAGGATATAGACAATATCGAGCACATGTACTCAAGGTATGTGCTTTGCTAGTTTGTGGGTAGGCTGTGCTTATGGGTGTAAGAGAATATATTCTTATCAATTTACCCGGTGTTAAAGCACACACACACACACACGAGCGCACAACACACATACACACACTCACATGTGATGGGCTTCCATAGTTTCCACCAATGAAATTCACTCATAAGGCATTTATTAACTTGGTGGTACAGTAGAATATACTTGCCGATCCTGCCTTGCTGTGGGACTGAACCCAAAAGCTCTTGGTTGCGAAGTGAGCTCACCAGCCACACACTACTATTTCACATTTATCTTCTTTTACCCATTTTATCTCTATGTTTTTGTAATTCACATTTATGAAATTGTTTTGTAAGTCGCACTTATAAAATGGTTTATGAACACAGTTTTTGTTTATCATTCTTGCTATTTTTACCATTATTTCAGGGAAAAGTGAGACATGGAAGCGTCCATTTGAAAATACAAACAAAGATATTGGACACATAGCACTCTCATTTTATGCTGGCTTGTATTCCTACTCAGGGTGGTAAGTAACGACACTCTTCTTTGATGTTAGCAGTTACAAACATGCATTTAGGAAAACGAATATGAAAATTGCTTAGTTTATTCCTCTGCACCTATGTATCTACATGTGTGTGAGAGCACTTGTGTGTGTGTATATATGTTTGTTTACAATATATTGCTGGCAGAGGCAGATCTTAGCTATCACTCCAATGCACAGGTGTGCGTGGCTGACATGAGCCAACTAGCTTGAAACCGGCCAGTCCCGCAATGCTGTCAGCTACTGGAGAGTAGTAGGGGTTCGCTTCCCCTGCTAGCAATATATTGTATATAAGGGTGCGGAGCTTGCACTGAAAACCAGCTGGCGGAGAATCCACCTGGGGTTAAACTAGTAGTAACATTCATCTGCCACTTAGATGTGGCTACTAGCTTTACTACTTTATATATATATATATATATATATATATATATAGTTTATATACATGACAGGAAGAAGCTGCAAGATTGCCCATAGGAATTGAACCTTGCTATAGTGTAAACTATATGGTCTTGTTAATGACTTTACTAAAGCAACATCTAAATTAGATCACACACACACACACACACACATGCACACACACACACACACACACACACACACACACATCATTGTCTAAGTATCCCTAAGTCAGAAAAAATACAGTGTTATCAATCAACTGCTCTTAGAGAGCAGTTACCATTTTTTCCATACCACCCATCTCTAATGAGTGCAGTTATTAGATAATCTGATTACCTAATATCCTGCACAAAACACTTTGATAAAATCAGTGGTATTAGATCTATGATACCGTATACTGTGATTAATATATACCTGCATATATTTGTGGGCACAAGCAAAGAAATTTTCTTCACAATCATATGAATCTGGGCTCAATTCCAATGTGCAGTACCTTGTGTCTGCTACCACACTTTTGGTTTGATTGAAGCATCATGAAATAAATTTGGTAGATGGAAACTGTAGCAGCCTATTGGAGACTGCAGCTGTTTTTTCATGGTATGCCTAAACAGACTTTCAGTTTAACACCACCATCTGACCCTTAGGTGTCTTTAGTGAAGTCCACTTTACTGTAGACATTTGGCTTAGGTCAATGTACTAAAGATATCTTGGTGTCTTAAAGTCCTGCTTCTTATTACAGCCAACAACCTATAGGCTGCTTGGTTTAAATTTATTGAATCAATAAATAGATACATATCTATAATTTGAAAGTAATATGATATCAATACCAGCTTGTTGTTTTTATACAGTATACGTTTATTATGATGATTGTAATCTACAGTGATGCAAATTCTCAAATTTCTCATGCTGAATGTTAAGTTAGCATTATTGTGAAGATAAGCACTACACTATTACTGATAGATAGTATGGTGTCTTATCTTTCCAATAATGGGTCAGACAGAGTTTTACTGAGGTAGATTTTCTGTAGTCAGATGCCCTTCCTGTCACCAACTGTCACCTGTTTCCAAGTGAGGTAATATTTCCCCATAGTCAGTTGTTCTCACAGAATATTGGAAATGAATGACACTGCTTGTATGGCAGTGACATTCATTTACAACTCTCAAGTGATGTCAAGACAAAGAGGGGCACAAACACACACACACACACACACACACACACACTCTCTCTCTCTCTCTCTCTTCTCTCTCACATACATACACACACACACACACACACACACACATATATATATATATATATATACAGTCCGATATATATAGTCCGATGACTACGGACCGAGACCTTTGGAAATGGGCTGTGCGTGAGAAGACCCGGCAAGCCAAGTAAGATCGTTGCCAGTGCCCCTGGACTGGTTCTTGTGCGGGTGGCACATGAGATGCACCATTTTGAGCGTGGCCGTTGCCAGTACCGCCTGACTGGCTCCTGTAGGATTTTCGAGCGAGATCGTTGCCAGTGCCCCTGGACTGGCTTGTGCGGGTGGCACATAAAAGACACCATTTCGAGCGTGGCCGTTTTCGTGCGGGTGACACGTAAAAGCACCCACTACACTCTCTGAGTGGTTGGCGTTAGGAAGGGCATCCAGCTGTAGAAACTCTGCCAAATCAGACTGGAGCCTGGTGTTGCCATCCGGTTTCACCAGTCCTCAGTCAAATCGTCCAACCCATGCTAGCATGGAAAGCGGACGTTAAACGATGATGATGATGATGATGATGATATATATAAATTCAATGCAGTGGTGATCCAAAAGTTAGGTCTGCATCTAAAGGATTTCAAGAACAAAAAGCAAAACAGCAGCACATGGTAAATAAATTTACATGATAACGAAGGAAGTATATGGGAGTTAATTTTTGATGGTAGTTCTTTGTTAAGAGAAATCAGAAATGAGAAAAGCAAAGTCACGACCAAGAGAATTGAAACGACAAGCTACAGGTCAAAGTGACTCAGTGTTTTTACATCAGACACTTAAATGATGCTGTGTAAAATGGTTTGCCTATCTCCAACCAGTTTTTCTCAATGTACAATAAACCACAAAGTTGACTTCTAATACAGTAAATAATGTTATTGGTGATACTGGAGAAATGGTCTGTAACATAGAAGAAAGAATGAAGTCTAAGTAGGATTGTGGTGTTCTGTACAAAGAGACAAGTATTGCATATGAAAGAACTCTGGATCAGAACATTGTAAAGGTTGTGGTTGCATCTGATAAGAGGGAGAAGGAATTCCAAAAAGGCATGGGAAGTAGTAATAAATGTGCATGTGTGTTAAGATGTATGTATAAGTATTGATGTGTGCGTGTGTGTGTGTGTTGATATGGAAGCTTCTTGTATATATATATATATATATGAATGTAGACATCCTCTCTCAGTGTCATTTTTTTCTAGATCTTTAACTTTATTGTTAACTCTTCTTATTGCCATCCTTGCTTTGAATATAAAACAACAGCCTCAGTAGTAAAATGGATGTGATTGGTCTGATCTACAAGCTGCACTCACTCAATGATCGCTTGTTAGAGTGTGCAACATTGCTTCTGACAAAAGTCTACAATTTTAATTGCAATCATGACAAAGACCAAAATACCATTTACTGTTTAGTACCAGAGAGAATGAAACTTCAATGCCATCTGGGAAATGATCTTTATCTTGGTCTATGTGTAAGAAAGGCTTTCGCAAGAACACAGCATTGTGTATTCATTGCGCAAACATTAAATAAGTACATTGAGATCTCTGACAAAGTGATTGACAACTAATATTTTATGTATCTGATATAAGAGTAATGGTCTAAAAATTACTTAAATAGGTCATTTGCTGAAGTTGATGGCTGTTGTTACATACATGACCTAATTAGTGTCGGTGGGGTGTAGTAAAAGTGTAGTAACTAGAGCAAGAAAACTGGAAGATGAAGTTGTATTTGTACTGTAAGTCAGCACTGATCAAGTAGACCTATGAACAAGACATTCCAGATATAATATTGACATTTATAGTTTTGTGTGTTGTGTGTATGTTTTTGAGTATAGTTTTGTATGTAATAGCTTGTTATCCAATCTTGTCATCATCATCATCATCATCATCATCATCATCATCATCATCATTTAACAGCTGTTTCTATGCTGGCATGGGTTGGATGGTTTGTCAGAAGCTAACCAGCTGAAGGGCTGTTCAGGATCCATATCTGTTTTGGCATGGTTTCTACGGCTGGATGCCTGGCATAATACCAACCTCTTTACAGAGTGTTTTGGATGCTTTTACACAGCACCAGTATGGGTGCTTTTTACATGGCACCAGCACTTATTAGTCCGCAAGATTAGGGATACTCAGCTGGTGAGGGTTACAGGGGACGAGCCTGTATGCAAGGGCAACCATGCTTTTACTTAGCTTGATGTGTCTTTTCAAGCACAACAAACTGCCAGGAGTCCCAGTTGCTTGTATTCCCCCTGTGAGTCCCAATGTTTGTAGATTCTTTTTCATCACTTCGTCCCATGTCTTCCTGATCTACTCCTTCCATGTGTTCCTATCAGATTTAATTAAGTCAACCTAATGTATAATCTTTTATTTTTGAAGATTGTAGGGTATTATTTGAGGGAGATTTGGTCGCTGTTTTTTGCAAGTTGAGTGACCATGCAGTTGCCTCTTCATTGGTTTAACAACAAAGGGTTTCTCTCAGTTCATGCAAAATGTAAACTGTATAAAGCATATCTTAGGCTGACTTCAATTCTTTGTTGGTGTATATAGTTTAGAGTGAAAGATTTACTTCACCAAGCCAACGTGCCCAATACGATCACAGAATCTTCAGTAGTGCTTCTTTGCTATGTGATATCTTCTGAAATCTGTGTGATATCTTCAACGAAGTGTGGCCTCTTCTAGAATTCTGACATGCAAAAGTAACAACTGCACTGGTATATGTATATGTGTGCAGAAGATTGTTGTCTGCTCAGTGAGAAACAGTAAAAGTAGAAGGCTATTAAAAAGATTATAGAATTTAGTAAATAAGAAGTGCCAATCTCTAACAGTACAGGGAACCCATGGGTGAGGTAGACCCAGGAAGACATGGGATGAGGTGGTGAAGCATGATCTTCAAATGTCGGGCCTCATGAAGGCAATAACAAGTGACTGAGACCTTTAGCGATATGCCATGCTTGAGAAGACTCATCAAGCTAAGTGATATCATAGTCATAGCCGATGCCAGCATCATGTAACTGGCACCCATGCCGGTGGCACATAAAAGTGGCTGTGCTAGTGGCATGAAAAAAACACCCATTACACTCTCGGACTGATTGGCGTTAGGATGGGCATCCAGCTGTAGAAACCATGCCAAATCAAACTGGAACCTGGTGTTGCTCTCCAGCTTACCAGTTTCAGTCAAACTGTCTAACCCATGCCAGCATGGAAAGCAGACACTAAATGATGATGATGATAGAATTCAGTAAATAGTGTCTTTTGGATGAGATGACAAACTCAAGAACAGGACTTTTGGAAATATTGATTTTATGTAGGTGACATAAATAAACGATAATAGCCGAAATGTTCAGCATATATAGCTACTAGCTCTTTAGCATTCAAATTACTCTGTCAAATGTAATGCTATTTATTCACATTGTTTTGAATAAATCATGTATTATCTTGTAGCTTCAAGATTTCAATGATGTGATTGTTTATTTTTAGAAGGACATTGTTAGATAGGTGTGAGAGGCTGGATATGGCTAGTTTAAATGTTAGAGAGTTAAACTACTGCTCTCTAAAGGATAGAGGAACAGCAACTGTTTCGCATTAACCAAATTAATTTCATCCATCTCTATTATGGTCACCACAAAAATCTACTGGAATTCTAAGGGAGTCTTTATGTGTTCACTCAATTAACAGCGAAAATCTTTCTCAAATGTCAACCTATCATCTTAAAACAAAAGGGCATATTAGATAAAGTAGACCTCGGCACAATGTGTCTGAAAATAAGATGGGATGGTCACATCTGAAGCATCTTGGATCAAAGGATTACTCAACCAAGGCTGGCCTGGGATGAAACAACAAGAACAAATATGCAGTATTAGACTACATGTCCGAATTATAGCATTTCTCCTGCTCTCCTCCTGCAGTTAATTACTGTGTACTGGGAGTGTGTTGTATGGTCCTCAGTGGGACAAAGGCACAAAGTACACCACCACCGCCGCTGCCACCACCACCACCACCGCCGCTGCCACCACCACCACCACCATCATCATCATCATCGTTGACTTTATCATGCTTGCATGAGTCATATGGAACTTGTTGAAGCAGATTTTCTTTGACAGGTTTTCTTTGAAGTAGATTTTCTTTCCTGTTACCCACCCTCTCCTGTTTACAAGCAAAGTTATTTTTCTCTACAAATGATATTACTTGTATGATTGTAACACTCGTTCACAACTATCACGTGATGTTAAAAGGAGACATAAGCACACACACTCATATGCACAAATACACACACACACACACACACACACACATACATGATAGGCTTCTTCCAGTTTCTATCTACCAGATCAACTCGCAAAGCATTGGTTGGTCCAGGGCTACAACAGAAGACACTTGCCATAGATGCCACACCGTAAGAATGAACCTGAAGCAGTGAAGTTAGGAAGCAAATTCTTCAGCTCATAGTCATTCCTATATCTACTCTCTTATGCCTTGAAAGTGGAACAGTATATTTCATAGTTGCATCTAATATTTCTATGATCTGTGTGTCATAGAATCTACTTGATCAGAACTGATTTGGGTCTACATACCAAAAATTACAATAACTATTTAATCTTAATGAGGAGAAGGAAGAAGATAATGATGATAATGGTAGTGATGGTGGTGGCAGAGATGGGGATGGTGGCGAGAAGGGTTATGTAACTTTATTGTTATTGTTGTTAGTTTTTAGCTGCAGGTCAGTCCTAAAATCAAGCAAACATGATCAAAATTGAAGATATTCCAGCCATGATTACCTCAAATTGATTTCTGGCAGGGTGTCCTGGGCTACATTATTCAAGGTTTTTCTTTGAGAGATGGACCCATTTACATGGACCTCTGATCAAATTTATTCTATCCCTGGCCATCCCTAAGAACATGACCACTATGTCAATTTGAAGTGTCTAGGTCTAGGAGAACATTATTATTTAAAAATTTTTTTGTTTTCCTTTCTACTATAGGCATAACACCTGAAATTTTGGGGGAGTGAGCTAGTTATTGCATGAACCCAAGTGCTTAACTGGTACTTATTTTATCAACCCTGAAAGGAAAAGAAGCAAAGTCAATCTCGACATAATTTGAACTCAGAATGTAAAGGCAGAAGAAATTGTGGCATGCTAATTATTCTGCCAGCTCGCAACTTTTTCCAGGGGTGGGTGGGGGGTGGGGCTACCTTATATAATGTGTTTTATCTTTATTGTGTAACACAGTCAGGGAGGTGACTGATATTTGACTGCTATTTTTAGCACATCAAGCGATCACGTAGAGAGCCCTTCCTTAGCTTTTCCTTCAACTTGGTGTAAACACTCTTGTGAAGAAGAATTTCATGAAAACTGATCTCTATCAATGGGAATAAGGTTAGGGAGTATATATTTTTAGCACCTACTTATCAATGCAACTACAATAATACTTGTTGAAATGACAGAAAGCTTGACAACTGAAGAAACTACTTTGTTATGTAAACATTTTCTTCAATATAAAAAGTTTGTTTAGACCAATGCCTTACTTTATCTTCGTTAAAACAGGATCCTCTAGCTGACCATCTTACGTCATTCTTCTCTCTATATATATTGCTATGTATTTGGCTCTCTGCTTGACACAATTTGTATGTGTGTGTGTGTCTGAAGGAGAGAGAGTACCGTGATG
>NC_142928.1:134231394-134253894 GCF_046866305.1 Octopus bimaculoides
GATAAGTATCTTCTACAATAGCCTTGAGTCAACCAGTGCCTTGTGAGTGAATTTCTTTGTTTGATAGAAAGTTTGTGGAAGCCTATTGTACATATGTATGTGTCTTTCTGTATGTGTTTGTCCCCCACCAAATGGTGTTAGTTTGCTTGCATCCCTGTAACTTAGCAGCTTGGCAATAGAGAATCATAGAATAAGTGCCATACTTAAAAATAAGTACTAGGATTGATTTGTTTGACTAAACCCACCAATTTGGTCCTTAGCATGGCTGCAATCCATTGACAGAGACAAGTATATGATAAAAGGATGAGTGAATGCCAACTTCAAGATTGATGAGACTAAACCACTTGCTACAGAAGGTACTGTCAGTGTCATAGTAGAAGGAGAACAATTGGAACTAGTTACTATATTTAAAAGTACCTTCCATCTTTCACATATAGAATAAAGAAAAACTCAGCTACATCATTACATATTGGTTTCAAATTTTGGTACAAGACAAGTAATTTAATTTCAGAGGAAGAGTAAGTCAATTACACTGACCCCAGTACTCAACAGGTACTTACTTTATCGATTCTATAAGAATGAAAAGCAAACTCGACACTGGTGGAATTTGAACTCATAGTGTAAGTTGGATGAGATACTACGAAGCATTTTGCCTGGTGTGTTCATGATTCTGCCAGCTTGCCAAAGTAAAACTAACTTAGCATCATCAGTCTTTGGTCTCTGTTATTAGTGTGTTTAGTAACAACAGATCATTTGTTTCATCATTATCATGGTTTTGACATCTACTTTATGTGCTTGCATGGGCAGACAGGGTCTTATTGTGGCAGATTTTCTACAGCCAGATGCCCTTCCTGTCACCAATTGTCACCTGTTTTCAAACAAGGTAATATTTCCCCATGGCCAGATATGTCTCAGCAGAATATTGGAAATGGATGACACTGCTTGTATGATAGTGACACTCATTTACAACTATCAAGGGATGTCAAAACATGGTAGCACAAACACACACACACTCACATACACACATGTGCATCTATACAATGGGTGATGTCAAGGCAGTGCATGCACACACGTATACATATATACATTCACACACTCACTGACACACACACACACACACACTCACACACAGTTGCATATATATGATGGGCTTCTTTCAGATTCCATTCAGCAAATCCACTCACAAAGCTGCGATTGGCATGGAGCTATACAAGAAGACACTTACCCATGATGTCATGCAGTGAGAGTGGACCTGAAACCATGAGGCTGGGAAACAAACTTCCTACCTATTCCACCATGGATGCACCTATCCACACTCATTACACATCAAAAGCTTTGTCTTGATCATCTCTGTCATTAGCATCAAATTTCTCTTAAGAGCGATTTAGAGATGTTAGACACTTTGCAAATGGAATGCCTTTGCTGGATCCTTGAAGTATTTCAGTTTGATTGTCTTTGGAATGACCATATTGAATGAGCGTGCTTTTGCCAGCTATTTCTGAAATAGTTCAGAAATAGTTCAGAAAAGCAAACAATAACAGCAATAAAGAGAATCAGTTATTAAGTTGTGTGTGGAAAAGGTGACGGTATTAACATTTTGAGCTAAAGCCCTTTATCAAGACAGAAAAAAAGAAATTGAAATATAGCGAGCAAACAGTGAGAGAAAAATTTACACTCCTCTCTCTTTGACTGGGTAACTATGTATTTCCTCTACAGCAAAACACCTGTTTCTGTCCCTCTGTCACACTCTAACTTTTCATCATCTGGCATAAGATCACCTCTGCCAATGCCATGTTCCCTCTCAAAGCATCTTTGTCTTGCAAGTTATTTGGTGATCCTGTCAGTGCTGGTGCCATGTCAAAAACGTCCAGTACACACTGTAACGTCATTGGCATTTGGAAGGGTATCCAGCTGTAAAAAAAAAACATGCTAAAACTGACCTCACCTATGCTGATGGCACGTAAAAAAAGCACCGAGTCCAGTCTGTGGAGTGGTTGGTGTTAGGAAGGGCATCCAGCCATAAAAAAAAAACATGCCAAAACAGACAGGGAAGCATGGTGCAGTCTTCTGTCTAGCCAGTTCCTGTCAAACCGTCCAACCCATGCCAACATGGAAAGTAGATGTTAAATGATGATGATGATGATGATAACGACGTTGTTTGTAAGTTGTTAATGAAGGATAATGGTAATGGGTGTGTGGTTTCTAGTGATGGAGGAGAGTAGAGAAGGATGATGAGTAACTATGGTCAAGTGTGAAAGGAAAAAGAAAGTGTGTGTGTGAGTGTGTGTGTGTGTTGAGGGTGAGAGTGATGGCAGAACAGCTGCAAGCAGTGATGTTAAGTATGTGTGTGTATCAAAGTATCATTGTGAGTGTGATATTTTATATGTGTGAGAGCAGGTGATTTGAATGAATAACTGTAGATAAGTGTGTGTGTGTGTGTGTGTGAATGTGTATGTGTGGCAGTATGTATGTGCAAATAAGTGGCTAGAAAGTTGAATGAGAAAGCTTGTGTGGATCTGACATTGACATTGTATATGTGTGTGAGCAAGTGAGTAAAAGTAATGACTACTGTGAGTGTGTGTAAATTGTGTGTGTACATGTGTGTGTGATAGGGAAGAAAAGGAGATGAGAATATGTCAGACGGATACTAGTTGAATACCAATTCGAACAAGAGTGGACATTGACCCCAATTTGAAAATTATTCATTATTCATTATTCATATTGGGTCATCCTAAAGGAGAAGTTGACAAAGAGCAAAATGATGTCAGGAGTGGTCAATGGAGTTAAAATGACATGAAGCAGGAGTAGATAGATGCCCCAGTGTCATTGCATCACCCATCAAACAAACTGCTGTCTGAACCAATTAGTCAACTTTTAACAAGTCTCGTTTGTATACCGGACATTATAAAGCTGGCATTTTATACAATAAATTGCATTCTTGAAAGTGTAAATGAAATGGTCAGTGTCTTTAAAAAGTGGACTTAGAACTATGCAGAATAGTGACCTTATAGACAAAAGAACAGATATTCGCAAACAGTTATTTCACTGTTATGATCATATGAATCATCATCATCATCATCTTCATTGTTATTGTCATCATCATCATCATCATCATCATCATCATCATCATCATCATCATCATCATCATCATCATCATTATCATCATCATCATCATCATCATCGTCGTCGTCGTCATCATCACCATCATTGTTTAACATCCACTTTTCCATGCTTGCATGGATCATATGAAATTTGTTGTGGCAAATTTTTCTGCAGCCAAATGCCCTTCTGGTAACTAAACTTCTCCTGTTTCCTAGCAGTGTAATATTTCTTCATGACTTGACATATTTTTGTGGAAGATTGGAAATGAACAGCATTGCTTGTATGATGGTAATTCCTTGTTTACAACTACCTCACAATGTCAGGATAGTGTACACACACATATATGATGGGCTTCTTTCAGTCTCCATCTACCAAATCTATTCACAAGGCATTAGTGAATTTGGGATCATAGTATAAAACACTTACCTAAGATGCTACATTGGGGAACTGAACCCACATGGTTGGGAAGCACATGGTGGGAGAGGGAAAGGTGAGAAGGTGTGGTTGGGAGGCAAACTTCTCAACCACACCTCCTCACCTTTCCCTCTCTTGGCTCATTGGAACATCAAGGATGTGACAGCTGGAAGGGAGAGGGCTGTACCAACTGTTAGATGCAACAACTTATTTTCAGCTGAGTTGGCTTATGATGTACCTTGCTCAAGGACACAATGCGCTGCATGGCCTGGGAATCAAACCTATGACCTTATGATCATGAACTCAGTATGCTTACCACTAGGTGATGCACCTTCACCAAAGCATATACAATTAATATATATGAAGGGATACAGGTAAGTTCCTGGCTTTGGGTAAAAGAAAATACAGGAGGATCAGTTAATTACAATTTTATTCAACATCGTGATGGCACCTGTGCTCAGCGTCGCCTTTCTGGCACTTGTGCCCGCAGCATGTGTAAGGGCTTTCGAGCAAGATCGTTGCCAGTGCCCCTGGACTGGCTCTTGTGCGGGTGGCACATAAAATACACCATTTTGAACGTGGCCGTTGCCAGTACCGCCTGACTGGCCTTCGTGCGGGTGACACGTAAAAGCACCTACTACACTCTTGGAGTGGTTGGCGTTAGGAAGGGCATCCAGCTATAGAAACTCTGCCAAATCAGATTGGAGCCTGGTGTAGCCATCAGGTTTCACCAGTCCTCAGTCAAATCGTCCAACCCATGCTAGCATGGAAAGCGGACGTTAAACGATGATGATGATGATGATGATGATGATATTCCCCTCTCAGATTCACACACTTATTGCAGTGATCCTTCAGTTCTTGTAAGCCCTGTAAAAGAACACAGAAGTTTGGATCTCCAATCAGGCCTTTCACAATACCCTTAAAGCCAGAAACTTTTCAGCACCCCCTTGTTTGCAGTTTTGCACCTCTTTCTGAAAATTGCCTTCAATTCTTTCTTTGTTATATTCAGTAAATACAATTTTATGCCTCCACATAATTTGTCAACCTCTGTCTCCTATGACTCTCATTAGCAAAATTATATCACTAGCCATCAGTATTTGGTAGAAATTACAAGTTTAGAAGATTGTGATATCTCAGATACATGATTCTAAAAGAAATGTTCCTTTTATATTTATTGTTGTTGTTGTTGTTGTTACTGCTGCTGCTGTTGCATGTGAAGTAATGCTTCTCTTATTGCGCTCTGAAAAACCATTCCCTGGAGACTTCTAAAGACATCTGTGCTGAACAGCTTTAGATAATGCAAGTTTTAAATATTCCATATGGACTGATGAAAGAGGGAAATATGTAGAAATTGGCATACAGAGAAAGAAAGATGGGGAGAGAAAGAAAGGGAAAGAAAGAGAGAGAGAGAGAGGGGTGAACAGAAAGAAAAGAATTAGAGTAGGAGGGAGAAAGAATGTGAAGGACTGGAAATTAAATTGTTGCATATATATATATATATATATATATATATATATATATATAGAGAGAGAGAGAGAGAGAGAGAGAGAAGTTGAAAGTGAACTATAGAAAGGCTGAAACTAAACCATATTCCAATATTGAAAACACCTGACAGTATTATTGTAGCTTTGTTCTTAGTTAAGAATGAAATGAAATTTGTGAAGCTAGACAAATTCCACTTGATTAATTAAGTTTACTAATTTTGATCTATTAGGTAAACTAGTTAATTGCATAGAGGTATGTATAAGGAATGACTGTTGAAGTCACCCACTCAGATTTTATCTCTTGTCTTAGATACATGTTGATATCTTCTGCATAATCTTTATTCAATTATATCTTAGCCATTCTGTTATCTGTTTCAAAGCAGTATCTGTTTCAAATGTATTTGACCTGCTTTAAGCATTTAATTGCCTGATTGCATGATATGAAGTAAATCTTCACAGTAAAACATCCCTCCAGCAGGAACCCTTTGATTCTGGCTCACAGAAAAGTTAAGAATGGACGGGGATTTGAAGTAAAGCTCAATTTTGCTAGTAACATCTCTATTTTTTTGTTTGTTTTTGTATTTGTAACTTATATACTTTTCATTGAAGTGGTGGGACAGAGCCATATAAGCTTCCAAATCCCTTGTTGTCTAGTTGATGGAGATTGATTTAATAAGGTTAATATAATTAACATTCAATGATATATAAGCATGGCTGTGTGGTTAGGAAGTTTGCTTTCCAACCATGTGGTTTCCATTTCAATCCTACTGTGTGGCACCTTTGGCAAGTGTCTTCTACTATAGTCCCAGGCTGACAAATGCTTTGTAAGTGAAGTAGGTAGATTGAAATTGTGTGGAAACTTGTCATGGACATATTCCCTCTCTCTCTCTCTCTCTTTGGGAGAGAGGCACAAGCACATACAGAGACATATACACACATGGCAGTAACTTCCGCCTACCAAATTCAATCACAGAGCTTCGGTCGGCTATATATATATATATATATATATATATATATATATTAAACATAAGTTTCATAAACTGCAAAATATAAATATCTACACTACCACATTTGAAACGTACCTGTTATAACTCTTTATCTCAATTTGAATGTACGTGGGATTGAGGTAAATGCAGTAAAAATAGAGGGTCAGTGGGGCCCCATTTAAGCAGCCCTTCAGAAATTAAATCTCCTTACAATACTCCCTGGGAGTTCATGGTGTGGAATTCATTGTCATTGCTCTGATTTGGTCGCCAATGCCATATATTCAGTTTAAAATTCAGTAAAAATATGGGGGTCATTGAGGCCCTAATTAGGCAGCCCTTAAAAAAATAGTCCCCCCACCCCTTAGGACATTCTCTGGGATTAGGGAAATTGCTGGTTTGAGTTTCATTGTCCTTGCACCAATGGTCTAGGAGGAGTTAATGAACATAAAAACGTAACAGACAGAAAAACATCACTCAAATTTATAATAGGATATGTATGTATGTATGTGTGTTTGTGTGTGTGTGTGTGTGTGTGAGCATATACGTATTTGTGTGTGTTTGTGCTTGTCTCTCCTCCTCATTGTTTGACTATTGGTGTTGGTTTGCTTACATTCCTGTAACTTAGCAATTTGGTGAAAGAGACCAATAGAATAAGTATTAGACTTTGTAAAAATAAGAACTGGGGTCGGTTTGTTTGATTAAACCCTTCAGTCTGGTGCTTTAGTATGGTCACGGTCCAATGACTGGAAACAGGTGAAAGGTAAAAGATTTATATTGAACATAGCATAATTCCGTTTATGAAGGATCCAGAGATAGTCATAGCACAATTGACCCATGATAAAGTAGATCTAGGTGAGATGTAGTTTGACTGTGCCTAAAACAGGGGTGGGCAATTGTTTTGGCTCGGAGTCATTTTGAGAGGGCCATGGTTTGTGGAGGGCCACACTTTCTATAACTGATCGTATTCATTACTTAACATTACTTTTCATTTAATGTGCAGTGTAAATTACATAATAATAATAAATAAATAGGCGTAGGAGTGCCTGTGTGGTAAGTAGCTTGCTTACCAACCACATAGTTCCGGGTTCAGTCGCACTGCATGGCACTTTGGCCAAGTGCCTTCTACTATAGCCTCGGGCTGACCAAAGCCTTGTGAGTGGATTTGGTAGACGGAAACTGAAAGAAACCTGTCGTATATATGTGTCTATATATGTATGAGTGTATGTTTGTGTGTCTGTGTTTGTCACCCCAACATCACTTGACAACCGATGCTGGTGTGTTTAGGTCCCCGTAGCTTAGCGGTTCGGCAAAATAGACTGATAGAATAAGTACTAGGCTTACAAAGAATAAGTCCTGGGGTTAATTTGTCCAACTAAAGGCGGTGCTCCAGCATGGCCACAGTTAAATGACTGAAGCAAGTAAAAGAGTAAAAGAGTAAGATAAAACTAAACCAATAGTGTACACAGAAAAGGTTTCATTAAATTTATTTATGTGCAAATTATACATCAGCCAGCACAAGTAATTTAATGAGACAAATGTATGTTGAATGCTTCCACAGGCCACATAAAACTTTGTGGCAGCCCGTGGGCCGTAAATTGCCCATCCCTCGCCTAGAAGAAATATCACTGAAAAGCTTGCCAACATGTAAAACTATTAACAAAATTGTATTGGTTTTAATGTCTGTTTTTCCATATAAGCTGGGGTTGAATAGTAAATGTTAAAAATCAGAATTGATAAATCACCAATCGACTTTGATATACATCAATAGATAGATGATACATCAATGGACTGATTATGCTTCTCAGTCCAATCCTCATCATCACTACTATAGCATTTCTTTGAAATACTGGATTTATTGAAGAAAAGCCTTCTCTTGTATCTTTTACTAATTGCAGATAGCTTATCAAAATACAGACATTTGATGTTGGATATCACATATCATTGCCAACTTTGGTTGTTTTATTTCTTTATTTATTAATACTTCAGATATTATAAACTAAGTAATGCAAGGCTAAATATATGACTACTACTGATCACATGATTGTGAGTTCAGACATTTTGTTATTCTCCTGAGCTCCAGTTTCTTTAATTGAACACCCACATATATAATTAAAAAACAAGGTTGAATGAAAAGAGGTAAGATGGTCACCCAACTGCAAACCTGTTCACTCCAGTAAGTAAACCATTCTATGCAAGCACTGAGTGAGATGAATATTTAGTGGGGCATTCTTTTACAGCCAGATGTTGATATTCTTCCTGTCATTAACCTGTCTTTTTATTATAAGGGATCTCTTATACCACATGTCTTTCAAGGTGCAAAGGTAGCAGTTGATTTTCAGCGGACATAATGACAACAGTGTCACTGCTTAAATGCTTAAATATGTGTGTGTGTGTGTGTGTGTGTAGTCATAAATGACAGAGAAATATTTAGATGAATCTTTATTTAATAATAAAAAATATAAGTATCATGATAAATTTGTTTCATAACTCAAAAAACGTGTAAATAACTTATATAATCATATTTAATATGTCCCACTCTGTGACACCTTGGGCAAGTGTCTTCTGCTATAGTCTCGGGCTGACTAAAGTCTTGTGAGTGGATTTGGTAGACTGAAAGAAGCCCATCATGTATATATATATATATATATATATATATATATATATATATATATATGCTTGCTGATCCCTTAATTATGTATATATATATATATATATATATATATATATATATATATATACCGGAGTAAGGACATAAATGTGCAACAAGGTGGAAAAAAGAGTACTCAAATACCAGAGGTAGAGTAATATGCTTTATTTAAAAGCAGCAGAAATATAACAAAAAACTGTTACTTGGAGTTTCACGTTCCCATTCATCGGACAGTTTTGTTAGCCCATTTCTAACAAAACTGTCCGATGAACAGGAACGCGAAACTCTGAGTAACAGTTTTTTGTTATATTTCTGCTGCTTTTAAATAAAGTACATATTTTTATATATATATATATATATATATATATATATATATATATAATAATACAAAGAATATGTATGCATGTATACCCACATATATGTACATACTTACATCTACATGTGTATATAGATGC
Source organism: Octopus bimaculoides (assembly GCF_046866305.1). Taxonomy (NCBI): domain Eukaryota; kingdom Metazoa; phylum Mollusca; class Cephalopoda; order Octopoda; family Octopodidae; genus Octopus; species Octopus bimaculoides. The sequence continues at coordinate 134,240,483 of NC_142928.1, forward strand.
ATATCAGGGTACAGGACGTTAGAAAAATGAACTACAGACCACGGAACGAACACATAGGAAAACAGATAGCTACTTGGAATTAATCCTTCTTCAGCTGCCTCTATTCTAACTAGACGTTTCGAAGATAAGGCAGAAGTACTCTAGAATAGTCTCTTCCTGAGTAGTGGATCGACCCACTAAACAGAGGATTCCAAGGTCGCAAACACAAACCAAGACAGGAAAAAACAGACAGTGAAAACAACATTAAAAAGCCGTACGGCCAAACGCGAATCTGGTATTGAACGCTAGTGATAGGACGAAGCTGGACGGAGAAAAGACAGTTCGTCATGCCTTCATAGTGGCAGGAGTGAAAAGAGAGAGTTGACCACAGGTCACACGTGAGCAGAGAGGATGGTAGAGGGAGGAAGTGGAACAAGGAGGAAGAGAGAGATGTGTATAGCAGTAAAGTAGAAGCCAGGACAACAGAAGGAAGCAGAGCGAGAGGGGGAGATGGGTAAGAAGAAAGATAGATAGGAAGATAGATAGAGGGATAGATAGGTAGATAGATACAGAAAAATAGATAGATAGATAGCAGATGTATATGTTTGTCTGTGTTTGTCCCCCTTTCCACTGCTTGATGGCAGATGTTGGTGTGATTACATCCCTGTAACTTAGCGGTTCAGAAAAAGAGACCATTAGAATAAGTACTAGGCTTACAAAGAATAAGTCCTGGGGTTGATTTGTTCAACTAAATATGGTGCTCCAGCATGGCCGCAGTCAGATGACTGAAACAAATAAAAGAGTAAAAGAGTAAAAAATAAATTACATATGTATCTGCACTAATAGAAAATGTAAAAAATTCTTTTAAAATGATGCAGAATTTGAGCTATTATTTTACTTTGTTCTAGTCCACTCAGCTGGCAAAAATGAGTTGTGGCTGTATTTCAAAGGTATTTCATTTATTCTATATACAAGTTTCAGCAGTACATATTTTAAAATTGGAATGATACAGAGAAAATTAACCTGGCTACTCCTGTGCAAGGATCATCCTGTGTAAATTTATGAAATTCATATGTACTGAGATTCCAAATAGAAATTTTACACGTTCAATTCTATATTCAAGTTACTGGGTGTAGAACTTGTCAGAAAGCTATGCTGTTAATTTGAAAATTAGTGCTCAACTGGTACTTATTTTACTGGCCCCAAAAAGATGAAAAGTAAAGTTGACCTTAGTGGGATTTGAACTCAGAACATAAAGACAGATCAGATGCCACTAAGTGCTTTGCCCAGCATGCTAATGATTCTGCCAGCTCACCTAAATGAAGAAATACTAAGGAAAGTACAGTTTATAACTTAAGAATTTGAAAGAAAACAAATTAAAACTGAACCCCAAATTTGATACATAAGTAACATTTCTAAGCTAATAATTTAATTAGTTTTCTGGCTCAGTAACTTGACTGATTAAAGAAATATATCTTTAATATTAAGAATGGTGTGGTCTGATGTATCTAAGTTATGTAAATATATAAATAAATAAATATATGAATAAAATGTAATTCAATTTTGAATGTAAAACAAAACCTAGTTAGCATACTGAGATGCTGACTTTTCATTTATTTTTTATAGGGCAAAGGGGAAAATATTTAAATTATGGTTAGAAGCCTGATTTATAGTGTCATTTACAGGAAAATTTTATTCAAATTTTCAAATTAACAGCATAGCTTTCTGACAAGTTCTACACCCAGTAACTTGAATATAGAATTGAACGTGTAAAATTTCTATTTGGAATCTCAGAATTTTATCTTGGTATCTTTGACTAAGCCATTTGCTGCAGGAGAGGACATTAACACTTACAGTCATAAGGTTTTCATTTGTGTGTGTGTGTGTGTGTGTGTGTGTGAGAGAGAGAGAGAGAGAGTGTGTTTATTAGTTAACCAAAGTATGAAGGTATGTTGCCTGGTATTTAGTGTGCTGCACTCATAGTCACAAATCATGGTTTTGATTCCTGGACCAAGTAGTGCATTGTATTCTTGAGGGAAACACTTCATTTCACATTGCTCCACTCAGTTCATCTATTATGAGAAAATGTTAGAGAGAGATAGAAAAAGAGAGAAAGAGAGAAAGATAGATAGATAGATAGATAGATAGATAGATAGATAGATAGATAGATAGATAGATAGACAGACAGACAGATAGATAGATAGATAGATAGATAGATAGAGAGAGAGAGAGAGAGAGAGAGAGAGAGAGAGAGAGAGAGAGAGAGAGAGAGAGAGAGAGAGAGAGAGAGAGAGAAGCAACTACAAAGGTTTCAAACTGACATACTAAGTTATGAAAGTAATGGAGAGAGTTATAAATAATTAGGAAGTAAAATTAGCTTAGATGAGATGTAGTTTGGATTTGAACCAGGAAAGACTCAAATCCAAACTGAAGTACTCTTTCTTGTGAGGCAACTACAGGAGAATTTCTTAGGTACGACCAAGTTACTATTCCTAACATTTGTTGTGTTGAGAAGGGTTTGATGGGCCACTATGTTCTGTGATTTGGTGGTTGCTAAGAAAATACATGTAATTTGAAGACCTTGTGAAAACAATGCTTGCCATGTAGGTGATGCTGTTAGAGAGGTGAGAGTTAACAAGTTTGGTGAGGAACACAGGTAGGGCTCCATTGATGCTCAGCTTTCAACCCCTTGGGGCTATAACAGAATTTTGAGACTAGCTGCTCATGGGAGCTTCTGTGTACTTATGACCTAGTTCTCATTGCTGAAACCATTGAAGAATTAGGGTACAAATTGCAAACGGGGAAGTAAACTTAGAAGTGAGAGGTGTCAAAGTGAATTTAGCAAAGATAAAAGTTTTAGTCAGCAAGAAAAAAGAAAGAATTTAGACGGCCATCTGGGAAATGGCTATGCTTAACATGCAAAAAAAGAGTAAGTAGGAGTGCCATAAAGTGTGCCTGTTGTAAATTATGGGTGCATAAGAGATACTGTGAAATCACAGGCTGACTGACAGAAAAGATGGACTTGATATGCAGCAGATGTGCAGGAGTAATTAGAAATAAATTTTTTAATATGCCCAGAAGGTTCCCTAAAAGTAGTTGTTAGCTTCTGTTATTTAGGTTACTAAATTTACAGTGGAAAAAGGAATTCAGAATGCATAAGTATTATTAAGTTTAGAGAACCATTATATCTGCAGGCAACAAAGAGATTCTTTCTCTGATTAAAGAACAGATTGCATGATGTTGCTTGATAGTGAAATATTGGCAGTAAATGCAGATGTGCAAAAGTTTGTAAAGATATGAGGTGAGCTTGCTCCACTGAATATGTGATGTTAATATGTATGAATAACGGAAGGCGGTGAGCTGGCAGAATCATTAGTACATTCTGAGTTCAAATTCTGCCAACATCAACTTTGCCTTACATCCTTTCGGGCTTGATAAAATAAGTAGCAGTCAAGCACTGGGGTTGATGTAAATGACTAACCCTCTTCCTGAGCCTGCTGGTCTTGTGCCAAAAATTTGAAACCGATATGTATGAATAATGGAATAGATATGAGCTTTGAGAAAAATTAATTCTAAGAGGAGTCAGAGGTAGTGTACTTCAGAGAAAATGCACACACACACACACACACACACACACACACACACACACACACACACACAAAGGTGCACACATGCACACACACACACGCACACACACACGCACACACACATGGTAGGCTTCTCTCAGTTTCTGTCTACCAGATCCACTCACAAGGCCGTGTTCAGCTCAGGGTTGAAGGCGCTTGCCCAAAGTGTTATGTAGAAGGACTGAACCTGGAACCATGTGGTTAGGAAGCAAAGTCCATATCATACAAGTGATATCACTAGTGATGGACATGTGATGTGTACGGAGGATGACAGCTTTGTAAAGAAGTTCTGAACAATTTAAGTGAATAGGCTGTACATAAGAAGTAGACCAAGGTGGATAAGAGAAAAAGAAATGGAGGCACAAAGGGGATGATAAGGAATGCTGTGTTGGAGAAGACCTAGCTAACCCATGCAGGTGTGAGGAAAAAAATAGATGTAAAATGGTGACAAGACAATGTCAACCTCAAAAGCAGCAGCGATGATGATGATGATGATGATGGTGGTGGTGGTGGTGGTGGTGGTGGTGGTGGTGGTGGTGGAGGAGGTGGTGGAGGTGGAGGAGGAGGAGGAGGAGGAGGAGGAAGAAGAGGAGGAGGATTGCAGTTATCCTTAAAAAGATAGTTGAATATTAGAAAGTGTGGTACAAATGCTTTGACCCATGAGAAATGATCCCTATATCAGTTTCCTTATGCTTCTTATATAAGTATGGATTTGAATATGTGTGACTTCATGTGATGTGTGTGTGTGTGTGTGTGTGTGTGTGTGTGAATATTGTGTAGCTACATTGAATGTTTCTGTATATGTGTATCAGAAAGTTGTGGAAATATTTCTCTGGAAAAAGTACATAATCATCGTCATTGTCATTAATGTTGCTGTAGCTGCCGTCGCTGTCGTCATTATCGCTGTCGCCGTCATCATCCTAACAATCGCCACCAGCATTGTCTTGATCATTACAATCATCATCATCATCATCATCATTGTCACCATTTAACATCCATTGTCCATGCTGGCAGAGGTTGGATAATTTATGGCAGTATGGTCGATGTGCTGACAGACTGAGAAATTTTCCTTTGCCTTTTCTTTGTTTCAGTTATTTGACTGTGGCCATGCTGGAGCATCACCTTTAGTCAAACAAATTGACCCCAAGACTTATTCTATTGGTCTCTTTTGCTGAACTGCTAAGTTATGGGGATGTAAACACACCAACATCGTTAGTCAAGCGATGGTGGAGAAACAAACACAGACACACAAATATATACATATATATATGTGTGTGTGTGTGTGTATATGTATATATATATATATATATATATATATATATATATATATACACGGTGGGCTTCTTTCAGTTTCCATCTACCAAATCCACTCACAAGGCTTTGCTTGTCCTGTGGCTATAGTAGAAGACATTTACTCAAGGTGCCATGCAGTGGTACTGAACCCAGAACCATGTGGTTGGGAAGCAAGCTTCTTACCACACAGCCATGCCAGTGCCTATTTTTAACATTTTAATCTGCAGGCATAGGTGTAGTTGTGTGGCTCAGAAGTTTACTTCCTAACCACATAGTTTCAGACTCACTTCCACTGCATGGTACCTTGGGTAAGTGCTTTCTACAGGCTGGGGCAGAAAGGATGGACGTTTTTGAAAAATTCACAAAATCATTAATTTTAGCTGCAAGCAAATTTTATTGACATCATGTGTTTGTATTGAATTAACATTTGTCAAAATCAAGTATGGAAAACAGCATCCATCATGTGGTTCCCATTTTCATTGATGCATTTCTGAAGGCGTTCTTGGAAGTTGGCCTCCACTCTCTCCAGCATTGCTCTGTGCATAGTCCCATAGTTTCAACTGTTGCCCAATGACCAATTTGTACAGGTGGAAATGCAGGTCTTCTTGCAAAATACGCCTTACTGATCAATTACTTACTGATCAAGTTCAATGGAATGTCTCTGAGCAGAGTGATTTGGACTCCGTATCAAAGCTTGTCTGATGTGTTCCACAATTTCTGGGATCTGTACCTTCTGTGGTGTCCCCACTGGTCTTGTATTCATTAGTGTACCTCATGTTTGAAGTGCATTCATCCTACATAAGTTTGTGTTATGGGTGGGAACAACCTGATTTCAGTGAATGTCAAAGTGGTACCGAAACTCACGCTGAACTGCTGTGACAGACTTGTTATTCTTCACATAACTTTTATAGGCAAACATACGATGCTCTATCATCCACAGCATCATAGCTTCACCTGAAAAGAAAAAAATGCTAAGACACCACTGACCGAAAGGTACCTGTCGGACATATGTCCCTCCCACTGGGGCTGAGTAACAGCCCTTTTGAAAATGTTTGTACTCTCTGCCCCACTCTGTACTATAACCCAAGTTGACCAAAGTCTTGCGAGCAGATCTGGAACCCTGAAATTGGAAGAAGCCTGTGGTTATGAAGTTAAGACGCTGATCAATTGATCACAACTTAATATCTTGCATCTGCAGTCATTGTATTGTGCTGTTGAATAAAAACACATCACTCAACTGCTTGTTTCATTTTGCCTGACTGAATGGAAAACAGGTTCCAGCTGAGTGGCTAGTTAGGTGTAGCAAAGAGATTCAGCTGTATAAACAATTGCTTTCTCAAACAAACCATCTTAAATGCATGCGCAGTACTGTACATGCACGCACGTGGAGGAAACGATTGTAAAAACAATATCCCATCCCACACTCACCTAAAAACACATCTCTTGTTTTATCTACAACATGCCACTTCTGTAAATATTGGCACGTGGCCAATGTTTACTGGGATGAGCTACTGTCATTAAAACAAATATTAACAGAAAACGAATGAATAATTTTGACAGACATGGCTGTGTGGGTAAAAAGTTTACTTTGCAATCACAAGGTGCTAAGTTCAATCAACCCCATTGTGCAGCATGTTGGAGCAAGTGTCTGTTATTATTGCTTCATGTTGACCATTGCTTTGTGAGTGAAACTTATTCTTTGTAAGCCTAGTACTGTTGGATCTCTTTTGCCAAACCGCTAAGTTATGGGGACATAAACACACCAACATTGGTTGTCAAGTGATGGTGGGAGACAAACACAAACACACAAATATATACATACATACATATGTTTATATATATATATATATATATATATAAGTCAGTAAATAGTGGGGTTGTGTTATACATATATATATATATATATATATATATATATATATATGTGTGTGTGTGTGTGTGTGTGTGTGTACATAGCAAAAATTTAGATTCAGATGAATTAGCTACTTAAATTGAGGCACCAGAATTTAGTATGGTATTATCCAAGCAGTTTCAAAGTAAGGTGATTAAAATCAAAATAAGCAACAGGATATCCAGAGGTAATGCATATCCTGTTGCTTAGTTTTGGTATATATATATATATATATATATATATATATATATATATATGTGAATAAACATTTAGCCCATAATTATTAGTCTGATAAAGTATATATTTTGTTGGACAGCCAAAACTACTTTGTGTTGTTTTCTTTTCAGTGGTCCCCACTATTTTTTTTTTTTATATAACATGAGTTCTCAGAAATTCTGAGTTGGTGTCTGGTGTGCTGGAAAACCACTGAAAGTGAGGTACCCTTGAGCTTTTGTTAAAGCATGTATCTAGAACCTGCTTTAGACCCAGGCTACATCTGCTCCAATTATTGTTGGTGGTTTGATCAGCAAATCCTCTGCAATGATTGATAATTGATGGCAAGATCACACTATCTCAAAGTGGGTTTGCATGTGACTGGAGACCACATGTGAACTTGTATTCCCACTGAAACTCTGATCATGAATTCTACACCTCAATAGAGAATGAAGTCTATGACTATGTGCTATCCGATATGCTTGCTCTTCCCATGGGGCTTTTGTCAAAGGTGCAAGCTGAATTTTTAGGCTATAGGCAAAAGCATTACTTTGCCAGTTCCTGCCAAGCCATCTAACTCATGCCAGCATGGAAAATGAACGTTAAATGTTGATGATGATGATGATGGTCAGCATTCATGAGGGATGTGGTGAATTTGTCGGTCAGAGCTTGTTTGACCCACCCTGGGTGAATGCTGCCACCAGTACAAGTAGTATTTTCTTTATGGTCAGTCATCATTGCCTTTTACCTCTTGCAGCAAGACTATCAAAGTAAGTACCAGGCAAAGAAGTGGGTTGGTATAATCAACTAAAACTCTTGAAGACTTTATAACTCAAAAAGGTCGCAATCCAGTGACTGAAGCCAGAAGAAGAGTACATGATGAGTGGTGCAGAGTAGATGATAAACACTCTTGTTGACTTGGTTTTGATTCTTGGTCTTGGTACTTGTTCGCTTCAGGTAACTCCACTAATGTTCTTATAAGAGGCGTCAGATGTCATGGTAACCCATTTCCCTTGTTCACCTGTTGGTCTGCCTCCTCCTCCTCCTCATCCTCTAATCCTCCCCCGCTTCATCCTCTCCCCTCCTCTTTCTTTTCCTGCTCTGCTTTCTCTTCCTCCTCCTCTTTCTCTTCCTTCTCCTCTTTCTCTTCCTCCTCCTCTTTCTCTTCCTCCTCCTCTTTCTCTTCCTTCTCCTCTTTCTCTTCTTCCTCCTCTTCCCCTCCCCTCCCCTCCTCTTTCTCTTCCTCCTCCTCTTTCTCTTCCCCCTCTCCTTCACCATCCTCTCCCCTCCTCGTTCTCTTCTTCTTCCTCCTCTTCCCCTCCCCTCCTCTTTCTCTTCAGCCTCCTCCTCCTCCGCCTCCTCCTCTTTCTCTTTCTCCTCCTTTCTCTTTCTCCTCCTTTCTCTTCCTCCTTCTCTTTCTCTTCCTCCTCCTCTTTCTCTTCCTCCTCTTCTTTCTCTTCCTCCTCCTCTTTCTCTTCCTCCCCTTCTTTCTCTTCCTCCTCCTCTTTCTCCTTGTCCCCTCTCCTCCTCCTCCTCCTCCTCCTCCTCCTCCTCCTCCTCCTCCCCCTCCTCCTCCTCCTCATCATCATCAGCAGCAGCATCATCATCATCATCATCATCATCATCATCATCATCATCATCATCATTAGCAGCAGCAGCAGCAGCAAAACTGCCACTTCCACCACTACCACCACAGTTATTTTACTATACTTGCATGGGTCAGTGAAGAAGATGTGCACAGTTTTCTATAGTATCATCACCTTCATCATTTTAACATCTAAATTTCCATGCTTGCGTGGGTCAGAGAAGAATATTTTGGAGCAGAGTTTTCTGCAACAAGATGTCTTTCCTGTTACCAGTCCCACTTGTTTCCAAGTGAGATAATAATCATCCAGTGTTGGTGGGGCAACCCCCCCCCCACACATATAGTGGGCTTCTTTCAGTTTCCATCTATCAAATCCACTCACAAGGCTATAGTAGAAGACACTTGCCCCAAGGTACTATGGTTTTGGGACTGGATCCCAAACCATGTAGTTGGGAAGCAAACTTCTTAGCACACTCCACATTTTTAAAGATTTTTGTTTTAAATTTTTAACACACCTCTCGCTGATATTTTTAAGATTCCATTTTCCATGGTTGTGTAACCATACTTCTCTATGGAAGCATGGATGAAATGGTTTAAGAAGTTAAGATATTTTTCTTATGAATTATAGGATCTTATGTTTTACAGTTGGCTAACTACCTTCACCAGTAGTAGAAGTAGGTATTTCTTTTTTAGTTAAGTTCACTGGGTTAGACAAAATCGTGTACCTTGTCCAATGGCACAATGCTATAGTGATACCAGTCATGGCATTTAACCTATTACTGTTCATATTACTCTGTCAAATGTATTGTTGGCAATGCGTTGCTTATGACATCGAGGGTTCCAGTTGATCCGATCAACGGAACAGCCTGCTCGTCAAATTAACGTGCAAGTGGCTGAGCACTCCACAGACACATGTACCCTTAACATAGTTCACGGGGATATTCAGTGTGACACAGTGTGACAAGGCTGACCCTTTGAATTACAAGCACAACAGAAACAGGAAGTAAGAGTGAGAGAAAGCTGTGGTGAAAGAGTACAGCAGGGTTCACCACCATCCCCTGCCGGAGCCTCGTGGAGCTTTAGGTGTTTTCGCTCAATAAACACTCACGACGCCTGGTCTGGGAATCGAAACCGCGATCCTATGACCGCGAGTCCGCTGAACTAACCACTGGGCCATTGCGCCTCCGCTCTGTCAAATGTAATGCTTATTTTATTCACATTATTTTGAATTATTTATTCATTATCTTGTAGTTTTGAAAGTTTGGTTGTTTATTCTTAGAATGATATTGGAGGGTAGATGTGACAAGTCAGGCCTGGCCAGTTTGAACATAAAACAGATAGAATAGTTGGACTGCATATGGTGAGTTTAAATGTTAAAGGCTTAAATTTCTATCAGGTTAGTAGATCAGTAACATTAGTAACGTAATGTAGCTTACTGGATATCTATGTTCTGAAAGTGGAAGATTCTTTCTCTTAACTAGTGTGTGTGCGTGCGTGCGTGCGTGCGTGCGTGTGTTTTTTAAGTATTCACATTTTCCAAGAGACAAAGTTATTTTACAATATGCACATTCATTAATATTCTTAAGACTGCATACATACATACATACATACATACATACATATCTATACACACACTCACACATATACATATATATCTACAGGCATACATAGATAGTGGGTTCAAATTTTGGTACAAGGCCAGCAATGTTGGGGGGAGGGGTTAAGTCAATCATATTGACCCTAGTGTTCAACTGGTACTTGTTTTATCAACCTTGAAAGAATTAAAGGCAAAGTCGACCTTGGTGGAATTTGAACTCAGAACAAGATGCTAACCATTTCGCCTGGTGCACTAATGATCCTGCCAGCTCACTGCCCTGCATGCACACATAAATATTAGCATCCATAAATAAACATGTACATGCATTGTAGGATTAAAAATCTAGATTGCAGATCACACAGTGTTAAATTAATGATAGTTGTTATAATAATAATAATAATAATAATAATAATAATAATAATAATAATAATAATCATGTTCTCTGTAGATGAACATCATCAGTTACTTGTATCCTGAATTCCTTCTCTTGCATTGCTCTTGGTGGGTCACTCTTCAGTAGAGCAGATTCTTCAACTAGCTGATCAATAAATGTTCTGGCAGGATAACCCCTTAGGGCACTTTCCATGCGTTGATTCCCATATCAGCATTTGACTCACTACTTCATTCACAGAATCCTTTCAGGGTCGATAAATTAAATACCAGTTATACACTGGGGTCGATGTAATCAACTGGTCCCCTCCCCCCAAATTTCAGGCCTTGTGCCTATAGTAGAAAGGATTATTATTATTATTATTATTATTATTATTATTATTATTATTATTATTATTATTATTATTATTATTAAGGCGGTGAGCTGGCAGAATTGTTAGCACGCTGGGTGAAATGCTTAACTGTATTTCATCTGTTGTTACATCCTGAGTTCAAATTCCACTGTGGTCAACTTAGCCTTTCATCATTTCGGGGTCGATAAAATAAGTACCAGTTGAACACTGGGGTTGATGTAATCGACTCATCCCCTTCTCCCAAATTGCTGCCCTTGTGGCAAAATTTGAAACCATTATTATTATTATTATATGAAAACTCACAGCTTATTTTGCTGGGCATGAGTAAGGTGACACTTGTTTACTGGTCATACCTCAAGAACCCTGCGAAGAATTCTTGCAGTTCTAAGCAATACTGATTTTTGTAGGTGTTCTACCTTCACATTTGCACCAATCTGTTTAACCCATGTCTGTCTGTTGAAAATGGACAGAAAACAAACAAATGAATGAATACATACATGGCTTCCTTGTCTATATTCTTCCTAATGTATCTCTTTCAAATTGTTTAATCCTGCACATTTAGGACCAAGCCCTCTGTATCTCCACACAAAATTTCTTTCTGTAACCACTGGAATGACTTCTCATCATGACACACTTCCTCTATTTTGAAAAATACTTTCACTGCAAAGGTTTTCTCTTTATATTGTTACTTTTTAACGCTGAGGACTTCTTTTTTTTATTATTTCAGCAAACATTTCTCCTCTTACTGCTATCAAAAGCACCTCATCGCTGTCAGCAATGTGCTACCTTAAACTCTCTATCACTATTCTAAAACAGTTTTCTATACTTATCAGACCTTACCTGCCAACTCTGCTGTTAAAATGTAATCTATCAAAGAATAAAAAGTTCAGAAAGGTATAACAATGCACTATAGAACAAAAAATGGACTGTATACCTGTTGTAACTTGGTTATCTATAGTCCGATGATATTTCGGAATTAGAATTCCTTCTTCAGATCTTATTTGCTGGAGTCTCTGCTATAAACTATTTTCCAACGGTTTTTCTTTTTTCGGAAGCATCTCAGTAGTGGTCTCGCGAAGCTTCTTCTGAAATTCCTCATGAGAAGTGCGTGAGGTCGGCTGTTTCAATCTTGTGTGTGTTGTGTTGGTACATCTGTGGCGCTGCTTCTAAGTTATGAGTTATACGTGCAGCTTCTCTTTTTTTTTTATGCCCTTTTTTTTTGTGTAATCTATCAACATCTGCTTGTGAGTGTAAGGCTTTGTAAATTGTTATCGTATTTTCCTATCTCAATATCTTCCTCAATATCTTCTTTGCCCATTTTGACTTTTTTCTTACTCTATATCTTTTAAAGGATACTGCTCTTGAGCTTATTTCAAAAACGGTATTTATATCAGTGAATTTTGATTTTAATTTCCTCTTTACACTTTAAAAATATTCTTTCATGATTTTGTCTTTTGTTATTCCATCCTTTTCCCCATCAGATTTCAGAACTCCCTGATATTTATGTCCATCATCTGTATTGTATCAAACTCTTGTATCCATCACATTTGCTAGATTTATTCCGTCACTTTTATGGCATTTCCCATTTTTTCATCACAAGGATCACTTGCTTGGAAATACCAAATTCTATTTTGGTTTCATTGTTAAAGATTTTCACTTAATTGATAAAAATATCCAGTTCTTTCTTAGCCTTTTTGCTTTCGCTCAGTCAGTTTCATTTTAAGCCCCTGCAATTAAATGTCCCCCTCAGCTGCCATCTTGGTGGAAAATAAAATAAATCATCATCATTGTCGTCACCACTGCCACTGCCACCACCAGCACCGCTGCCGCCACCACCACCACCAATAAAATGCATGTAGTACACTGTGTAAAGTGATTAGTGATAGACAGGGAATCCAACCGAGAGGAACATTCCCAAAATGGAAAATACAAGTAAGATGTGATACCCTACCCATCTTGGTGGGAAATAGCTCTGTGGACAAAAACTGGTTTGGTTTGTGACAACCCATCCACCCATGTCAGCAGGAAAAGTGCACATTAAGACAATGACTACAACGATCTTGATGGTGGTGGTGGTGTTGGTGGCAGTGGCAGTAATGGAGGTAATGACGGTGGTGGCAGCTACAGTAGTGGCGGTGATGATGATGAGGATGATGATGATGATGATGATGATGATGATGTTACTGTCATCACTGCAGCAGCAGTTATCACTGCTGATGAAATGGCTTCAAATCCAGCTGCGGGATTGACTTTACCCATCATTCATTTTCAGAGTTGATAAAATTGATACCAGTCATATACTGAGATTACATTCAGATCGATTTCGCTTACACTGTCTCCTTGTTTCCTTGTACCAAACTAGGATATTAGTCGTCACCATTGCCACTCCCACCAGCACCACCACCTCCACCATCATAATAGTGTCATTCTCATCATCAGACCATTGTTATCCCTATTACCACAGCAATACCATCACACCACTCTC
>NC_142928.1:134258894-134266394 GCF_046866305.1 Octopus bimaculoides
CCACTTTTAATTAATACATCAACCTGGTATGGAATTGCGAATTTACAGTCCGCTAACATCACATCCATGACCTGTTGAAAAATTGCAGGTGTAACCTTTAAACCAAATGGCAATCTGTTATATTTATAGAGTCCTTTATGCGTATTCACTGTTAAAAATTTTGAGCATTCCTTGTCTACTTTAATTTGTAGGTACGTATCAGACATCCAGTTTCAGAAATATCTTGCCACTATTTAATTTTGCAAAAATATCCCCCAGAGTAGGTAGTGGATAGTGGCACATTTTTAAACAGTCATTCAAACCAGTAGAAAAATTGGCACACACCTTGAATTTGTTATTCTTTTTTATAATACAGTTGGTGCTGCCCATTTAGAATAATCTACTTTTTGAACAATTCCCTTTTTCTCAAGTCTGTCTAATTCTTCATCCACCTGTTTTATTGCAGCAAAAGGTACCTTTCTATTGGGTTTGAACACAGGCATGGTGTTTTCATTTATTTGAAAACACACCTCAGTCTTAGTACAGAGACCTAATTTATCCAACAGTACTTCAGGGAACAAGTTTTTAAATTTTCTCTTCAATTAATTTGATGAGATATTTTTATTGGTGGGACAGCCATTTATTTTTTTTACAGTACAGACTTATGTGGAGGTCCCATAAGTCAAACAACTTCATCCAGTCTGTACTAAACGGATTGGTTGCATTTTCTAACATGCAAACTTTTGCTCTACAGGTCTTTCCATGAAACGTAATATTGCTCCAAATTTTGTCTACGAAGTGTAGTTTTTCACCTGTCACTCCTCATACAATTTTGAATGTTTTTCTTATCGTAGGTTTCCCAATTCTTTTCCACGTGTCGGTATCAATAATTGAAATGTCGCTACCAGTATCTAGTTAATTCACTTCGTTTACTTTTACATGTACAAATTTCCTCTTTTTGGTGTTGTTTCTACTTTCTGTTGAGAAAAACTTTAGAATTTTTTATGTTCGACCTTCCTAACTTTGCTCTGGAATGTGCGATCTTGTGTCCTATTTTTTGGGGAACTGTAACATTTCCACATTTTGAAAGGACATTCCTTCTTGAAATGTAGGCCTCCACATCTGTAGCATGGGTTTGGTCCTAACATTTTTTTTTGTTTATTCCTTCCCAGTCAACATACCTGTACTTGTAAGAAATCCTTCTCTTCAATTTTTTTTTTTACATCCTGTCACAAGTTTATCATTCTTTGACACTCCTCTGCAACTGTCTGCAAAGTTAAACTGGCCTGTTTTTTCAAGTTTTGTGAGAATTCATGCATGTATCTCTGTATCTTTGTTTGCTGTTAGGAGTTAGTTCCTTCTGTTTAAACCTTTTGCACATTCTGTTTACGGTCCCGGCATACGTAACAAAGTTTTCATCCTCTTTTTTAACTAGATCCAACACTCCCATCGAGTGTTAAAGAGGGAACTCTTATTACTGAACATTTTTTATTGTAATTCAACTGTTTCTTGGAAACAAATTTCACTAGTCTTTTGGGGTTTTATAAAATTACAATATTTTTCATATTCTGACAGAGCTAATTGACACAATAATAATCTTACTTTTTCCTCATCTGTCCACAACTTGCTATCTTCCCTGAAGATTTCTTTGTACCTTCTGAAGTATGTCACAAACATTAAACCCTCCTTTGGGTTATAACTGAATTCTGCTATAGAGTTTGATACGCCATCTGGTGAAAACGAACTTATAGTGTTTCTGGACTACTTTATTAATGCCAGTGACTTCTGTTTGACTCTTGGGTACTGTTGTTTGACTCTTGAATACTGTTGTTTGACTCTTGTGCATGGTGTCCGATTCTTGAGTACTGTTGTTTGACTCTTGAGTACTGTTGTCTGACTCTTGTATTCTGTTGTTTGACTCTTGAGTACTGTTGTCTGACTCTTGTATTCTGTTGTTTGACTCTTGAGTCCTGTTCTTCAACTCTTGAGTACTGTTGTATACTGTTGTTTGACTCTTGGGTACTGTTGTTCGACTCTTGGGTACTATTATTTAACTCTTGTTGCTGTGCTGTTGTAGTTGTTGCTGCAACTTCTGTTGCTGTTCTTGCTGTTGCTTTTGCAATTGTATTTTAGAAGCTAATAGGTCTTCCATAATTAACAACTTTGTGTTACAAAAATTTGTTAACTGACCTGCATGAGATTCGAATCCTCATCACCAATATTGTTGTATCACCAATTATTATGATGACACTTTTTAACACTATAACCATGTAGTAACAATAAACTTATAATGAAGCAGGGTAAGAACAGCGTGATAATCCAACAAAAACTCTCCATGGACTATACATGAACCAACAAATGATATTCTGACAAACTACCAAAATGACACCTTACGACCTCCTGCAATTAATGTGTACTCTGCCATCTCATTCAGACCGCTATTATCTATAGTTGTTCAGTCAGTCTAGTCTCGCAGGTGGTGTTGTGACTGTACCCACTACACTCTCGGAGTGGTTGGCGTTAGGAAGGGCATCCAGCTGTAGAGACCTAGCCAGATCAGGCTGGAACCTGATGCAGCCTCCTGGCTTGCCAGCCCTCAGTCAAACTGTCCACCCCATGCCAGCATGGAAAGCGGATGTTAAATGACGACGACAACAATGATGATGATATAAATAATAAGGGTGGTTTGTTAGCAATTTTTCAACCAAAAGGCAAAAATATATACGTCACTGAAGTGACTAAAGCTGCTAGTCAGCAGTAGTATTACTAGAAATAAAAGTTAAAACTCATAGCCATGATAAGCACTTTCTTAATGACTGACAAGGGAGGCAAGATTCCACATACATTGTATATATATATATATATATATATGCACAGACAGACAGACAGACACACACACACACACACACACAC
The DNA here is from genome assembly GCF_046866305.1 of Octopus bimaculoides. Lineage (NCBI taxonomy): Eukaryota > Metazoa > Mollusca > Cephalopoda > Octopoda > Octopodidae > Octopus > Octopus bimaculoides. Next base: position 134,261,787 of record NC_142928.1, read on the forward strand.
ACACACACACACATATTGTTATACTTGGGGATGATCATATTTTGCCAAGTTAAACACATGCACTGTATATTTGGTCATCGCTTCAGCTTTGTTATTGTTATTATTTTAGTTTCTTTGTCAAAGCTCTTTCATCACACCTTCTGTGACCTCTTCAGTGACTCTTTATCCCACGTGTTTTGTCTTGTTCAATTGGCAAAATATGACCACCTGCAAGTATAACAATATCTGTTTCAACATAGAATTTTACACCAAATCTTGCAAAACAAATATATATATCGTATATTTGCGACCTAAATGTGGTGGTTCCATAAGGGTTGATACTACTATTGTTTATAGCCCCAGGAAGACATCTCCTCCAGCTGGCTAATGACACACACTGTCAGTGTCTGATTAGTATTTGCGAAGGAAAATCATTGTTCCCATCTCTAGACTTACGTAAAACACACAGACCCGGGTTCCTGGGTGGTAACCTGTCATCAGTGTGTGATAATCACCAGCTAGGGATGAGAACTCATTCCAAACGCAAAATGCTATATGCTTTTTCCAGTCACAAACTGTCGCTGATCCTGAAAAAGGAGAAACAAGCAATATTAAGCCAGACACAGACAGTGTGTTGTTAGCTAGCTGGAGGAGATGTCTTCCTGGGGCTATCAACAACAGTAGCACGGTCCTCTATGGGACTGCCACATTTATGTGGCAAATGTACTTCACAATGCCAACTTTTAAAAATTCGAAAATTATCCAAAAACTTACAATACTTAATCATATCTAAGGGAAATGGAAATTAATAGAAATTTTCACTTCCAGTGGCCTAGCGTGTAAAAATTTAGTCCAAAGGCTATGTATTACTCATAAAATACAGTGTACATTTAAATATATAAGAGGAATCCACTCATGGGATTCCTCATGCTAGAATTATTTTATTTGCTAAACTAAAATTAGAAACCAATTGGTCCAGGAAACTAGATGGTAAAAGTTTTTATTTTTCATTTCGTTCCTTTCGGGATTTTATCCCTAATTTGTGGTTTTGGAACCTAGCTGTTCTTTCTAGCGTAAGGAATCCCATGAGTGGATTCCTCTTATGTGTTTAAATATACACTGTATCTTATGAGTAATTCATAGTCTTTGGACTAAATTTTTACACGCTAGGCCACTGGAAGTGAAAACTTCTATTAATTTCCATTTCCCTTAGATATGATTAAGTATATATATATATATATATATATATATATATAATATACACAAGCAGACAGACAGACACACACACACAAACGCACATATATGTATATATAAATAAAGAGTGCAAAATAGCACCAGCGATTGCTCTTTTTGTGAGTTTATCTCACAAGGGAAGAATCATTTAGCTTGCTGTGCCTGCTTCCACCAAATATAACGAGGTTAGTTTTTTTTTTTGTGGCTTTTAGAGTTAATTTTGACTCTTATTTTTATCAATCACTGGTGCAATTTTGCACCCTCTATTTATTAATTCCTTTTTGGTTTTTAATTGCTACCGAGCCACTTATACTATAATGTATTTAATATATCTTAATATATTAATATATCATTGTAGTATTTCTTTGTATATATATATATATATATATATATATATATATATATATATATATATATATATATATATATATATATATATATATATATATATATATATATATCTTTTACTCTTTTACTTGTTTCAGTCATTTGAATGCGGCCATGCAGGAGCACCGCCTTTAGTCGAGAAAATCGACCCCAGGACTTATTCTTTGTAAGCCTATAAGTCTCTTTTTGCCAAACTGCTAAGTTACGAGGATATAAACACACCAGCATCGGTTGTCAAGCGATGGTGGGGGGACAAACATAGACACACACACACACACACACACACACACACACACACATATATATATATATATACATATATACAACAGGCTTCTTTCAGTTTCCGTCTACCAAATCCACTCACAAGCCTTTGGTCAGCCTGAAGCTATAGTAGAAGACACTTGCCTAAGGTGCCACGCAGTGGGACTGAACCCGGAACCATGTGGTTGGTAAGCAAGCAACTTACTACACAGCCACTCCTGCGCCTAGTTGTTTACTGTCAACTTAATGTGACAAACCCATTAAGGGAATCATACTGCTGCTATTTAGCCCTAGGAAGCTAGACCGCTTCCTGTTGGCCTTGACACATTTCTTGTGTCCTTATATTTGTGAAGGGGAGACAAGCTTCCCCACCCAGCTTTAGTCTGCATTCAAGGATATGTTTCTGAGTCATTGCTCGTCATCAGCCTGAAGTAGCCAACTAGCTTGTCTCCCCTTCACAAATATAAGGACACAGGAAATGTGTCAAGGCCAACAGGCAGCGGTCTAGCTTCCTAGGGCTAAATAGCAGCAGTATGATTCCCTTAATGGGTCTGTCACATTAAGTTGACAGTAAACAACTGCTTTATTGTAACACTGCTGCTTATATCTCTCTGTGAGATTTATAATTAGATTATTTCTAATATATATATATATATAAAACACGAGATTGCTGATAAGTTATTGAGTTACACCATCTTATATATATATTTCATTAATTTAGGGTGATTAGTAGTTACATAAGGCTAATTGCATAATCAAGATTTAATGTCAAATGATCAGCGATATGTAACTTTTATGCATAATACTATAGCATTGAAAAAATGTTGACATAATTCTCTATCATGGAGGTGGCTAGCAATTGAGCCATACACACACATGTGTGTGTGTATGTATATATATATATATATATATATATATATATATATATATATATATATATATATATATATATATATGTATATATATATGTATATATATATATGTATATATATGTGACCGTGTGTGCAAATTTGGCGATTTTCTTTCTCTGTCTTCCCTTTTTTGAACTTTTCCTATATTTCTGACGAAGATCTCCGATCGAAACATTAAATCCTCTTTCTTTTCTTTCCTTTCCTGAGCGTCCAATAACACTGTACTTTTTCCATGTCCTCACGTTGTTTTTTCGCATTTTATTCATGTTTTTTCTTGTTTGTTCTTGTTTAAATTGACTACACACACACACACACACACATATATATATATACTGGTCTTGAGTTAGAGTTATTGTCCACAGGTTATGAGGTGTAGAGCGAGGGAAAGAATATAGTGATGTCGATTATGAACATGGCCAAGGGAGAAACCCCTGAGGTGTCTCCAAAATACAAATGTACTAGTTTCCACTTGTTATTTTTGTTCGGTTGTCCCGTGCAGGCCTTTTAGAAATGCCTGAGAATTTGTGGATGAGTTGGCTAAGTGATCACAAAGAGGTTCCTCTTCTCTTCTACTCCAAATGTTGTGTTGAGAGACTCTTATAACTGAAGGGTTGCTAAGATTTTTGTTGACAAGTTCCTCCTTAAAGGATTGACAGGGAATGTGAAAGTCATTCCCTGAAACAATTCCTGAGATTGATATCTGCGTCGAAATTTCATCCCATTTCACCATTTATGTCACTTTACATGTAAGTTTGTCTTTTATTATTATTTCTCATTTTTGTTATTTATTATTATCTTTCGTTTTTGATTTGTTGATTTTTGATGAGTGGTTTGGATGAAGTGATAGAGCATTGGACACTATTTGGTTACGACCCATTATGTTCTGAGTTCAAGTTCTGTGGCAGTGACTTTTGTCTTTTATCATTCTGGGCTTGATATAATGAAGTACCACACAAGTGCTGGTGTTGATTTAATCATGCAATCCCACCTTGCCACAATTTTTTTGGCCTTGTGCCTGATTAACAAATGAATATTGCTAACCCATTAAGGAGAGAAGACTGATGAATAAAGAATTGGTACCTCAATTCATGTGTCATTAATCAATAATCACTGTTGATATTCCATTGTAACTTTTGATGTAACACTTAATTTTATATGTCACCCTTCATCTTGAGTGAGCTTCTATATAGCTGCCCAGTCTGCTAGAAATAGCAACCAAATTTCTTTAAATCACACACTGCTATTTTAAAATAGGAAGGGTCTATTGGATAATGTAGTCCTAGGTAGAGCAGTCATGGCTGGAAAGCTTTTGATCATAATTGTGCTCAATATGGGTTGACTTGGGGCTAAACAACAAGGGCCAGATATTTTCAGAAACCTTTATTTGACAGAAATTTGTGGGGAGGGGTTGTGTGATTAAGCCAACCCCAGTAATTGACTGGTGCATTATTAGATCAAGCCTAGAAGGATGAAAAAAGGTAAAGCTAACAGCAGCATTTTAGGCAAGTGTCTTCTACTACAGCCTTGGGCTAACTAAAGCTTTGTAAATGGGTTTCATAGACAGGAACTGAAAGAAGCCCATCGCGTGTGCATGCGTGTGTGTGTGTAAGTGAGCATCACCATTGTACAAGCATTGTTTCTAGCTCTTCATGAAAAATATATTTGGCTACGGGAAATATTACCTTGCTTGGAAATAGGTGAAAGTTGGTAACAGGAAAGGCATCCAGCCATTAAAAAAATATTCCTCAGCAAATTCTGGCTGATTCATGCAAAATGGACGTTAAATGTAATGACTAGAGGCAGTTTTTGTTTACTAATTAGTTATCTTTTATCTTTT